>NC_059379.1:0-42500 GCF_019703515.2 Myxocyprinus asiaticus
TAATTTTCCTAAAGAAAAATCTTAATTTTTGACAATCAGAAGTTTATTCAGCAGGGAAGTAGTCTCCTATTCAACAGAAATCTTCGACTATTCTATTACACAGGGTTTTATACATCGAGTTCACCATATGCATATGATGCTGCACAATCATGATTTAATAGCTTTCTGCAAATTCAAGAATTAGAACAAGAGTTGGCTGCAAAATCATGAAAATGATTGCCTCAATCATGAATTAGAACACAATCGCCCGGTGAAATGATTTAGAACACAAAAGCTAGGAAACTGCAGCGAAATCATGAAGAATTGAAGCAAAAGCTTACAGCAAATTAATGAATTAAAATTCTGCTGCAAGTTCATTAATAACTACAATTAAAAAAAGCTTCCAGGGAAATGATTTAGAACACAAATGCTTACACAATCATAAAACCAAAAGAGCTTAATTTTTTTAAAGCAATACACTTGCATCTGAAATTTAGTTTAACATACACAAATGTTCCTTTCAACACGGAGCTCAATTACTCACTGAATGAGGCACATTAAGAAAATGAAGCAACAAAAATCAGCAACCATGAGGGACCACAGTGAGAACTGACAGAAGATGGCATGTTTTCTGTGGAAAATAGCAGTTTGATAGTGAAGCAAAGGAGCATTAGTTAGCATTTTCGAAGCAAAGCCACCATTTAGCATTTAGATACTTATGATGCGAGTAAAATTGAACAAAAACATTGTTTTCCAGAGATTAAAATTGCATTTCAACAAAAATCTGTCACACACTGACACATTGATGACCATTGAGAGTGAATCCTCAGCAGTTCAAAAACAGTAAGGTTTCTTGGTTTACTTTAAGTATTTTGAGTTCATATTTGAACATTGTCAAAATGACAGTGAATGAAATGTTCATGATTTGTATAGTCACTTTTCAAACACCACAGTAACACATACTGTAGACCCACCTTATGAAGCCACAAGATGGCGCAAGGGGGCAGTACATGGAGGTAAATGTTACAAAACTCAAGCAGGTACAATAAATATTTGCCAGTTGAAATTTGCACTCACAGCCACAGTATGAAAAATTAACCAGATATATCCTACATCCACAGTCTCTTGGAAATGTATTCAGACCCCTAACAAATTCACATTTTACTGAAAATCAGTCTATAGAACCTTGCTCTGTCCAATACATTATCTGAAAACATTTAATCTCAAAACCAATGTCAACTTAATCGTTTAAATATCTTAACCTAAAATATGCAGTTTTCAAAGATGTGCAACCCCTCTGCTCTGGAAGCTCCATTAGATGCCCTTATGGCAATACAAAGGGTTGAAGCTGCTCGTGAGGAAAATAAGACACCATTTTCTGAGGTGCTGTGACAGTTGATCGCATAGTTCCAATTTTATTTGATTATGAATTTATTTACTGATAAAATTGAAATAAAGTCATTACTATTGTGCTGCGATGGAATATCTGGTTCAGTCTATGGTTAGGAAAGCAATCTAGCCACAATAAAGCTGCTTAATAAATGGCAAGGATTGTTGTGGTCATTTTCTAGGAGTTTGCTAAAATGTTGACTAGGCAGCTTTTAGTGCCCATCTGTAGCCACAGACACTATCTTTCCATGCACTGAAAAATACCTCTAATTTTACATTCTTCCACTTGAGCTCCATTTTTCTAGCTGCTCTCGAGCATGAGTGCGATCATTGTACCATGGTGCGGGACTTTTTTTCTTGAATTTTCTTTAAATCAAAGGGGGGGAGGGGGTGACACCATCAAGAGTGCTAGAGAAGACTGTATATTTTCTGTTATTAATCAAGTTCTTGTGGACTTTTTGGTTTATGAAGTATGACAGAATTCTGGAAGATTAGTGAAGCCATCTTTAGTGGTCGAAAGAATAGTTATACCTGAAAGATAGCGTGGTAAACACTGAATGACATTAGCTGATCGCTGCAAACAAGAGACCAGGTAATGAGCAGAGACATCATTGCTCTGCAGTAGAACTTCTATAGCATTAACAATCAACAATTAAATCTAGCATATGATTATGGCGATGAGTTAGTCCAGTCACATTGTCTGACTCAAAGTGTCTGTGAATGTTGAAGTCACCAACAATTAAAGCTCTAACTAATAGATCTGATAGAAAATGTGAAAATTCACCAAGGAAATCAGAGTATGGCCTGGGTGATCTATATACTGTAGGAAGGGCAGAAGACAGATTTTTATTAATTATATCTGGCATCACATTAAGCATTATTAGTTCAAAAGACTTAAACTTATATCCTGTCCTCTGAGTAACACCAAAAAAAAAAAAAAAAAATATATATTTCACTATAAATTGTAGCAACACCTCCTCGAGCCTTCAGATGAGGCTCATGTTTATAAACAATAACCTGAGGGAGTAGATTCATTTAATATATTCACCCGGTTTAAGCCAGATTTCAGTCAAACGGAGCGTATCAAAACTCTGTCATCTAATGTTTAGTAGCCCTACATTTATGTTGTTTATCTACAAAACATTTTTCAAGTTTCACCTTTCACCTCATTTTTCTAAATGATTTGGTGAGAGGTTTGGGTTTAGTAGTTCAGGGAACAGACAGTCTCTATATGATATCTAGGTGATCCAGACTCTATTTGTTGTAGTTCATCACCTGTATGACACCTCAAGGCAGCTAGCAGATGTTTGAATTACCTAGTTTGTCTGCTTCCTGACCTGGGCCCCAATTAGTCAAATACCAATCAAGACTGAGCCAAATTACTAGAGGAGAGCAACACCTTCCCTGGAGGGATGTCAATCTTTTTAGCAGGTCAGGTCTACCCCAAAAAAAAAAATCTTCCAATTGTCTATAAATCTTATGCTATACTCCAGACACCACTCAGACATCCAGTGACACTAATCTACTATAAACCTGGTCACCACAATGAGGAAGCCAGAGCATATTACAGTGTCTGACAGTTTTTGGAAGTTCACACACCTCTAACATTTTTTTATCTCCGACTGGCAAAGCTGGACATTAGTGCCAACATGAATAACAATTTTAGAAAAATCTACATTTAATGTAGCACTTGTAAATTCGATCTGATGTCAGATGCCCGAGCCCCCGAAATGCATTTAATAATGGTGGCTGGAGTCTCCATATCCACATTCCTTAAGAGAATCACCAATTAAGGCTCTTTCAACATTCTCAGCAGGTGCATCACTGAGTGGGGAGAATCAATTGGAAACCCTAACAGGAACAGGAGTGGTGTCGATTTGCCAAGCATGCTGCCAAAATGTCACCCAAATCACCCTGCTGTAGGGGCTCTTCATTCAGAAGAAAAGTATGGGTGCTGCTTGCTGTTCTACCCACATCTGAAAATCTACCTACCAGCTTCTCTCACTGACCTCCACTAGTGTTGGGATGCGTATCTCTAGCTCATTAGCCTTTGTCAACCTGACTAATTCCTTACATTTAAATCACATGTAAACAACTCACTGCTGACGGAAGCTATAGTAAACATGGGGCATGCAATGCAGGAAGAAATAGCGAGTGGATGCCCTGACTTGCCACAATCGTTTTTGTTATGATTGTTCTTGAGAGGTGACCGTTTGAGATCGATGTGGTTCCTGATCAGTAGATGTCTGATATTGATGCAATAATCCATGTAAAACACAGTGGAGAAAACAAACGTACACAGTATAGATGCGGGATGTAGACAAGTGGGAGAGAAAAAAAAAAAATCCACAATTGGTGCATGTGGTAAAATACAGTAGAAAAAAAAAAAAAAAAAAAAAAAAAGCACGAGGCAAAAGAGAAAACATTGAATGTATAACAATAAGCAATGCTAAGCAGGCTAGCAAGCTACAAACACTCGTGCAGCATGCCGGCAGCAACCATTAGTAGTCTTTACTATGAGAATACTACGCTATTCTCCGGCCACCACTCGGACAATCAGCCATTCAGTGATACTAATCTACTATAAACCTTGTCACCACTGCAAGCAAGGAGGGTGCCAGAGCATATTACACTGTCCGACATCGTTTTTGCAAGTTCATACACCGCTTTAACATTTAGTGATCTCCGACTGGCGAAACAGGACATCGTTAGTACCAGCATAATCCTAGAAAATCTGTTTAACATTAGCCAGCACTTGTAAATTTGATCTGATGTCAGATGATCTGGCACCAGAAAGGCACTTTACAATAGTGGCTGGAGTTTCCATTTCCACGTACCTTACAATAGTGTCACCAATAACAAGGGCACTTTCAGTATGATTCTCAGTGGGTGCATCACTGAGTGGGGAGACTCGAAAGGAAATTCTAATAGGACAGTGGTGTCGCTTTGCCCTACAAGTATGCTGCCGCGACAAACACCCTGCTCCAGAGGACCAAAGTGTGGGTGTTGCTCGCCGACTAATTCCTTGCATTTATCACATGTAAATCCCTCACTGCTGACAGAACAAGCCATAGTAAACATGTGGCATGCAATGCACAAAGCGATAATGAGCAGATGCCATGACTTACTGCAATTGTTGTGGTGGTTTTTGATCAGCAGGGGTTTGAGATCGATGCAATCATCAATATGAAACACATAAATGTATAAAAACCCCATCTTAATCTTTTTGCAGGTCTAAATAGTATATAACATCATAATATAAATTCATGAAACACTTCCCTGTGAAGGGCGCTCTAATTTGAAGCGAGAGATACAGGGGAAGTGACTTCATTGCATCAGAGAGGTCACTTCACACAGATGATTGGTTCAGTATCAGTTTGCGATCTGTAACCTAAAATAAAACCTGTTCTGGAGCAGGTTAGCCATGTAGTGCAAGTAGCTATAGCAATGAACACTGGTTTTAAAAAAAAAAAAAAAACAACCCACCTTTAACAACCAGAAAAACCAGAGTCTGCTCAAACTTACTGGGTAGCCATGGAAACCATCTTCATGAAACGGGCATCTGGTAGAGACATGCACCCTGAGGAGACTGGTAAATAAAATGATCAGCATATGCCATTCATTTTAAAAGCGGAACTTAAGAATAGAACAACTGTTAAGTTCCAGCAGACCTGACTAAAAATGTACTCACCAAGCACTTTTAGAAACACCTGTACACCTACTTATTCATGCAAGCATCTAATCAGCCAACCATGTGGCATCAGTGCAATGTATAAAATTATGCAGATATATCAGGAGCTTCAGTTAATGTTCACGTCAACCAACAGAATGGGGGGGGGGGGGGGAGGAAATTGATCAGTGATAGACAATAGACTATCACTGGCTATCAAAAGGCTATTCTATGGTTTGAGCCTAATCGTAAAAAGAAATAAACAGTTAATCAAATAAGGAACATGCAGTGACAATTAAAACAAGAGCTCAAGACTAAATTGATTGTGGGGTAGAAAAAAAAAAAAAGAGCTTGCAGTGAAAATGAATTAAATGCTCAGTGAAAAAATACGCAGTTAATTTTTAAAATAAATGGAAACCAGACCCCACAGTGAAATAAGCACACAGATGTAAAATTAACAGCTCACAGTAAACCTTATAGCTCACTGTATAATCCTCAAGAGCTTGCCATGAAATGATTACAGCTTGCAGTAAAATCTCTAAAACAAGAACTTGCAGTGAAAGTTAAAATGCATGATTTTGCAGCACACTTTGGTATTAGAAATCAAACATGCTGCAAAATCATGAATTAGAACAAGGGCTTACTGCAGAATGGTTAAGGTTTTTAAAACAAATACTGTGAAATCATGAATTAACAAGAGCTCAGTCAAACCACTAATAAAGAGCACAGTGAAAATGAATTAAAACAAGAAAAATCATAAGATTAAATCGAGTGAGTCGACAAAAATCTCTCCAAGAGCTGTCAAATAATGAACGTAAGAGCTCACAGAAAAATAAGACTTAAATGTAGGTTTATAAAAAATATATATGTTAGTACATAGAGATTATAGCACATTAATTTGCATCTAAGGTCCCTTGATATGCTCTCCCAAAAAAAGCGGTAAATCATGAAAATCACATTTATCCAGAAGAGCTACAGAAAAATCATGAATTAAAACCACTTGTGAAAAAGCTCGCACTGAAATGAAAACAAATGTTATAAAATAGCTTGCAGTTAAATCCTGATTTAGAACATAATGAAAGCTTAGTGAATTGAAGAGCTTGCAGTGAAAATTAAGATGAATTGGAACACAAAAGCTTGCTGCAAGATCATGAATGAAATAAGAACGCACTGCAAAATCAGATCAAAACAAGTGCTCGCAGTGAAAATTAAAATGCTTACCAAAAGGGTGCTCAAAAAAAAAAAAAAAAGATTTAGAACACAAAATTGCAGCAAAATCATCAAGAATTAAAACAAGGGTTTACTGCAAAATCGTTTTACACAAGCACGCCATGAAATCATGAATTAAGAGCTCACAGTGAAACCATAATTTAAAACTTGCCACAAGGTCTCTGCGATATGAATAGAAACAAACACTTGCTGCGAAATCATTAAAAAGCACTTAAGTCACACATGTACATTTAAAATTCACTGAACATGTGTGGTCATTGAAGCAACTTAACCAGAAGTCCACTGTGAGATCTGATGCAAGAGCAAAAACCAATGGCATATTTCTGTTGAAAAGAGCAGTTTGGTAAGGAGCATTAGGAAAGCAAAGCCAGTTTATCGGTTTCCTTTAGGTATTTAGAGGACTACTTTGGAAAAGTTACAGAGAAAGTGCGATTATAAAAATGATGAATAGGTATCATACAGATCCACATTTGGGAATATTGTGGTCGCCATGGTAATTCCACAAGTAAAAAACAATAAACCCACACAATACGCCACAAGATGGCACCAGTATACTGCATCTGGATGCAAATGCAGCAAAACTCAAGAGCATGTACAATAAATATTTGCAGTCCCAGTGTTATCTAAAAAGCCTACATACAACACACTGCCTTGGAAAAGTATTACAACCCTTAAACATCTAACATTTTACTGATACAGTCTATGTTGAACTTCTGTTCTGTGCAAAGAATGCATTATCTGAAAACAATCTCAAAACAAAGTCACCGTAAAATAATTATTGAAAACTTGAAATAATCCAAAACTACAGTTTGGAAAAATATTAAACCCCTCTGCTCTAGAAGATCCATTTCAACACAGCTGAAAAGAAATTGCCCTTTTGGCAACACAATAACCCAACAATTGGCCTCAACCGGCAAGACCTTAAAAGTAACAAAAAAATCCTCTGAAAATAAAGTACCACTCTGGAGATATTAAAAAAAAAAAAAAAAAAAAAAAAAAAAAAAACTGGTCAGGGTGCAAACCCCAAGGACAGCGGTTACAAAGAGCATTGTGCAGCAGGAGGAGATTACTCAGACTGCATCAGTTTAGAAGAGTACAAATAAAAATAAATAAAAAAAAAAACAAGAGTGGAGGCTACAAACACCACACAGACACTGCCAAGAGAAAAGATTGTCCCTCAAAACTTTGATATTTTAAAGACACCCAGAAGAGTCACTTTAGAGGAGTCTGAACAACTGTGCGTCAGAGCTCTGCATTAAAGTAGCCTCAAAACTGCTTCTTAAATAAGAATTAAACTCTACAACTAGATAAAATAACCATGTACATCACAGAAAATAAATGTTTTACCTACTAAGGTACAAGATCAAATGAAAAGACACAATGGAGCATCGGCTTGATAGGGCAAGACAGTTCCATTAACTGACCCAAAACACAGACTGACCCCAGGCCAGTGGGCCAAGCTTGCAGAGCCCTACATATTTAAGTAAAAGTGAAGATACCTTTATGGAAAGGTATAAAAGTTAAAATAGCTCAATAGTGGTTAACTCAAGAACCACTGACTTATTCTGCAAGAATAAATGTCCAACTACAGTAGCCCAGAAGTGCACAAAGGAATTAAAGGGATAGTTAAAACTAAACTTTAATTCTATCATTTATTAGATTTACCCTTTTGTTCCAAACCTGTTTGACATGGTTCATTGGAACACAGATGTTAGACAGAATCTTCTACGACACTGCTTTTATTTTTACATACAATGAAAGTGAATGGTGACTTAAGGCAGCCAACACTTGGTCTAACCCTTTTGTGTTCCATGGAAAATCATATGGTGTAGGAACATCAAGAGTGAGTAAATGACAGTTAGCATTTTTGTTAACTAGCCATTTAAGCCAAAATACAACAAATAACCTTAAAACATCAGAAAACTGGAAGGACCAGAGCCAAAGCTATTGGCCAGAATATGACACTTGAGGCTGGTCATTGTCATTATTATTATCATGATCATCATCATTTTACTTGGGCAGGTATGCAACCATCCAGAACACCCCAGCAACTGCATAGCAACACATTGACGGCCACCCAGAAAAGACTAGCAACTATATAACATGCAAAAAAAAAAAAAAAAAAAAAAAAAAAGACACAGAATACCTCAGCAACCACAAACAGAAAATAAGCCTAAATCACTTTTTAGAGAGGAAATTAGAAAACTGTCGTGTATTATTTTATAGAAAGACTTACCCACCGGTGCTTTCAACCTCTCACCTTTCAAGCTGCAATTTCAAATGGTCCCGCCTAAATTGCATGCAGGTGTTACTCCAGTGCTTTTAAATGTTGCTAAGACAGAGGAGGGCTCTGATTGACCAGGCTGACATGAGCGATGAAGTCCTGACCAATCACAAAAGCTGAAACAAATCAATGATTATCCAATTCAGAAGAAGACGATGCTAACCAAACAAAACCGATGTTTAAAAATTTGAACCTGATAATGTGACACAACAGCGCCATTTTTGCAGTTTAGTGGCGAGATAAATAAACAGATATAAATTATAGATTGACCATTAAAACGATTAATTTAGAAAATACAGTAACTATCATTAACTCCCTCCAATTGATAACGATTTTATGTGTTTTCGTCTCATATCAACGTGGATTACTTGTGAACCAGTCACAATATGATTCAAGCTTTGTAAAGAAACTGTTATTAAAAGATGGAGCAGTTAAAAACCTTATTGGACCTGACGTAATCAGTCTCATTCTGTCATGTTTAATCTTTCATGACTGTTTGATATTTATGGTGCAGCTGGGCTTGAGTTCAAGGAATGTTCCAGGTTCAATATAAATTAAGTTCAATCGACAGAATTTGTGGCATAATGTTTATTACCAAAATTTTTTTTTTAGAATCGTTCCTCCTTTTCTTAAAAAAAAGCAAAAATCTGTGTTCGAGTGAGACACTTACAATTGAAGTTAATGGTGCCAATTTATTTACGTAAATTTTTTTTAAAAGTATAGCCACAAGCCATAAAGGATATGCGTGTTAATATGATTTTAGTGTGATGAAATCACTTACTAAGCTTTTCTGTACAAAGATACAGTCATGACCATGTAAATTATATATGGCTGTCTTCAATGGGCTGCACAATGTTAACCAAGCATAACAGTGGGCATATATATTGAAGTCTTAAAGAGGAACAGAGCTAAAACCCCAGAATGTCAGTCACAGGGTAAGAGACTGGGTGATAAATTATAACATATTACTAAATTATGACTGTTTTGGTGAAAAAAAAATAACATACCATGAATATACAATTTATATATATATATATATATATATATATATATATATATATATATATATATATATATATATATATATATATATATATATATATATATATATATATATACACATACTTACACCTTTAAATTCAAAATGTACATTCAGTCAAAAATATCTCTGTTTCCATGTCCACTGAATGAAGTGCAGGATGTTGTGTAAACTGTGATCAGTGATCCTGTTTTATACCATAGGCAGTTCTTACCCTCAGAAACCCAGCATAGCAGAATTACAACATTTGTTTATAGCAACTATTAATTCCTTTTTTATATATAAATAATGGTAAAAAAAAAAACTACACAAAACAGTAGCTGACATTCTGAACTGTATGACAACAACTGTTTTGTGGGAAATAGGGATATTCCGATCAGGATTTTTCCAGCAGATGCAAATTACCGATTTTCATGTAATCTGATCGGTCGATACTACTTTTTATCTGCTCACTGTCACTGTTAACTGAATTCACCTGCTGGTAATACCATAGCTGTTGTCTAGTTTTTGCTGACAAAAATACAGTATTTGGTTGATTGATATTCAAATAAACAAACATAAAATATTAATTTTCAAAAATGTTTTTTAATAGGCCTTTAAAACAAGTTTTTAAAAGGCTTACACAAAATATTCGCTATATTAGGATACAAACGAATATAAGGTATGAGGCTTAGTGTCAAACTGAAGTCAAACTGATTAATGTGACGGTTTTTTTATTCATTGTCACTATTTCATTTAGTTATTATTATTCATAATTTTATTTTATTTTATTCAACAATGCACCATGTTATAGTATCTAAATATTGTAGTACTACATTCCTTGCCATTTCATTTAGTTGGATGTTGGTAATTTAATTCTGCTTTCACTTGTTCCCGCTGGAGTTTTAATGAGGGGAACACACTCACTGTTTAATGAGCTAAGAGATGAGAGAAGAGTGGAGAAAGAGCACCCCTGCATCCCAATCCGGACCCTATCCGCCTAAACAGTATCCACGATTAGAATTAGGGTGTCCCAAATCATAGTATGTAGAAATGAGTGTCCCAAAGTTGCCCAAATGGTCTACTATTTCTGGTAGATTTTGAAGTGTGGATCCATGCAGGGGAGGAGCTAGGGGGTGGCCATGGCCATCATGGATCTAAGCCTGGCCACCCCATTGGCCACCGCACTTGCAATTGCCGTTTTGGTAATTTTTTGTGACCATAGTTGTATGGTTCATGTTTAGTTATAATTTCAGAGGCTTATGTATAAATCTTGGCTTGTATAAATGAACTTTTTATTAGAATTAATTGTTAGAAAGTATTAATCAAGTTTTACACAAACAAAAATGGTAACATTGCAATGAGCACATTGGCTATGACTGTGTCAGTTTTGAGTTGCATTGTGGGATATGGAGCTGCCTGAAGCGTACATCTGTGTAGGCTCACTCCCTCTGTCAAAATCAGTGGGTTGAGGGTTAGTCGGCAGAAACTTCCCTTGCCTTCTTAACAAAGCGAGACAGACTTCCAAAATGTTGGTGGGGATTCCCCCGAGGGGAAGTACTTAGGGAAGTTAGCAAGTTGATTATTAAAGTGAAGTGGAACGCAGCCCATGGGTGCTTCTCATTTCTGAAATTGTACGTCCACATTTCCTTTCCTTGTTTCCTTGCTCCACCCTCTTAGGAAACGAGAAAAGGATGGAAGGAAAGGAAACAAGGACAGAGTAATCAAAGCAAGACAGATTTATAAAAAGAAATGTCCTACTCATGTAAGCGTGACTTCAGAGCACAGAGGTAAGCTTCCTCTGTCCTCGATCCTTGCCTCCTCGCAATGCATTTAGTGAATTGATACGTCCTTCATGTTGCCAGACTTTGACCGGTTTCTGGGTCACAGGCTCAAGGATGGAGGAGCAAGTAAACGAGGATGCACAATTTAGGAAACGAGAAGGACTTTTTCAGCAAATACTGCCCACAATTCCTTGCTTGACAGAAGAGGAGTTTGACCGTTCGCTTCAGAACTACAATTATCATACATGAAAAACTACAAATATGCCAGTGAGACTGACGGCGCATCATCACTTCATGTTTTTTACAACATTACATGTTATGTAAGTTTGGTTGAATGCTATGAAAAAAAAAACACTTTGTTCTCGCTGTTCGACGAACATGCCAATCAGCTCATTAAATTGTGTATGATCAAGCGGCTACATTTACATTGATCATAAAGGGGTATGAGTGATAAATACTTATTTTACCATCATGCATTCTTTTATGTCCATCTACTGTATTTGTACTGCTTAATGTGGGTGCTCTTGTGTGTTCTTAAGAGCTTCTTTCTCGAAAATAATCTTTAAGGAAAAGTGTCAGCACCATATCAGTTAAAAACGGGATTGTCACAAACACAAAATGAATCAAATTAACACAATTTTCTGTTCTCATTTTGTTTTTGTCATTTATTGTATCACTGAAATATAGCAGAAGTCAGATTCTCTTTCAAGTGACTGTTGTAATGATGTAAACAGTATGTGATGCTCACAAAGGAAAAAATAATAAAGTGATCCAGCACAATGACATTCAAGTGCTCTGTCTTCCCGACTTGGTAAAACATTAAAGTTAAGTAGATTATTAAAGATTTGTACTTTAGTTGATGATGAATCATAAGATTACATCTTTAACTTCAAATGTAACTGTTATCCGTGTTATATTTCACCTGCAACACATTGTGAACATCACACACTGAATAGAGAATGATAGGAAAAGAGATGAGTTTGGTTTGTTTTAACTACACATTACTACATGCATGATTATATGAAAACATCAGTGGCGCTCTACTCCAAACACTCCGCAACAGATCTTCAACAACATGCTGTTTCTTCTCTAATATGGTATGAAGAATTGTATGGTATCGTAAATGAAATGCAATGAAGAATAATGAATGAATGATAGTAAAAATGAAATGAGGAACATGCATGATTGACAGGTTGATGTATGGTGACGGGAAACGTAACAATGTGGCTGAAGGGTTTTTGGTTTCTAGACGTGATTTTATGACGCGATAGTATGTCCCAATACTTGCACCCTTTTTTGCTACACACTAAAGAATAGACACTTTTCCATCATAAAAAGAGTGCACACTTTAAGGGCATAGTAGGCGAATTGGGACGCAGTTCACATGTTTGCGAACTGAACAGATGCTGCTTTCAGTGTAGTTTTCCTGGGAGATATTTAACTAATGTGTTTATATTGACTGAGAGGCATCCGCCGAGGACAAAAATAAAGACCATTTCACAGGGTGTACTGCTTTCCTTTTGCTGTGTTGCGTGTGAACTGCCATATACACAAGCTTTCCATATTGGTCATACCTTATATCATAACATTACAGAAATAAATGTTGTTCTCTTACAATATTCAGCCAGTGTCTTAAAGGAGCCGTGCATCTTTTGTGAAAAGGATGATTGGTTTATGTGATCAGCCAAATTATTATAATTATAATAATTAATTTTCTTTATTTATCACACATTATACATTTGCACATATACGGTGAAATTCTTCTTTTTCACATATCCCAGCTAGGCTGGGGTCAGAGTGCAGGGTCAGCCATGATACGGCGCCCCTGGAGCAGATAGGGTTAAGGGCCTTGCTCAAGGGCCCAACAGTGGCATCTTGGCAGTGCTGGGGCTTGAACCCCCGACCTTCTGATCAGTAACCCAGAGCCTTAACCGCTGAGCTACCACTGCCCAACTCTTTCAAGAGAGACCTCCAACTGAGTCACAGGAAGTGAATATCAGCCGATCGATCGTAGCATACGTAGTGAGAAAAATGCATATTGAATGTCACAGCTTGCTTAAGTCACACAATAATCACCTCAAAGCAAAATGTGCTTAAAAATCAATATTTTTCCATAGACTGCTATTGTTTTCTAAAGTCATACAAAATTCACCCCAAAAAAATTTGATTTTTTTTATAATCAGTGGCTTCCTAAAAATATGTTCAAGGAGGGAAAAAAATGCATCATCAATCTCTATGCTTGGGTCTCTTAGGGTTAAACAAATATACCAGCGTACTGTATGTCTTGTATTGCTGAGTGGGAAAAATATGAGTAATTTTACAGTCAAGGGAAATTTGTTCAGATTGATGTTTCAACAAGTGAATCACCAACTTTGAACAAGAATGCTGGGCAACACTTTGCAGACAAAAAAGGTTCCATGATAGACAACGAGAAAGATTATTTGAAGTCTGTTTGCTAACTTGAAGCATGAATTATCCACACTCACACCAACCAGTGACACAGTATTTGCCACAAACAGAGAGAAGAATGTGAGATGTCTGTACAAGATCTATTTGGAGCTTAAAACAGAGAGAGATTATGGTGAATGAAAAAGAAACAGAAAAGCCACAAAATGTGAAAAGGAAGTGGCTATAAAAATGTCCTCAGCTGTCTGAGAGGACGGGAGCACAAACTACAATAATAAACAGAATTGATGTGGGGTTAACAGATGTTGATGTGATGGGTTTTAGACAGTACAAACATTTGTGGTTTTCAGACAGTCTGGCCTGTCATTTGCTTTGGCTACTTTTAGTGCTTGGACTCTTTTGGTAAAACTACAAAAAAAAAAATATTTTTTTTGCTTGCAGGAAAATCTGCACTCTTGTGAAAAGGGTTAAGAATTAGGAATAAGTATTATATAATCACAGTTCATTTGTGGCTGTTTAAGACATCATAAACATTAATTGTATGGCAAAAAGATGTATTATGTTTTTTATTGTTGTTATTATTTAATTTTGTGTTCCATGGAAGAAGTTTGCAGCTACATTATGGTGAGAATTTTATTTTTTGGAGTGAATTCTTCCTTTAATGGCCTCGTTTCACTTGTGAGAAAAAAAGGGGCCAGTGAGTCTGTGGAAAGTAGTCAGGATTTTCTATATTTGCTTTTACCATATACACGCTCCACCCTCTGCACACAGCCCACATAAACCATGCGGCTGTTTTAAACCTCATGAAGTTTAGATATCTTTGTGCAGATGGATGCATATTTTGTTTCCTATAGCCTAGATCTTATCAAAAACTGCTTGAGATTGTAAGCTTGCATTTGTATGCATGGATCATAGGCTAATTAATTGCACTTGCAGATAAGTAAATGCATGGAAGGAGTCATGCTGTGTGTGTGTGTGTGTGTGGGAGGGTGGGGTCAGTTTGAGTAAACCATTCTGTACCACATACAGCAGGGGTTCTGAGTAAACGAGCATGTGAGAGTTTCACTGATGCTCTAAATAGCACTTCAATAAACACAACGTCTGATTATCCGCTTCTCCAGCAAACAGGTTCTTCCTCGAAGGCAGAATAATGCTAGTAAGAGCTAGCACATGATATGAACAAGACCAAGAGACCAAAGAAAATAAAAATACAATTTGGTCAGAGTGATGCCACAATGTCTCAGACCCATTAGTGTATTTCTGGACTGTCCACTTGTTACTAGTTGCAGATGTATTTTTTAAACTTAAAATTACTTAAAACTTTGTGCAGAAAACAGTTCCTGAATGACTTTGGTTTCATGGATCTTTAGCAATAGTCTTTTTCTTTCCATTTCTTGCAGTCTTTTACATGGAATCTGGCAGAACTTGCATGTCTGTCATTCATAAAGATCTACACAGAGCTCAAATTTTCCTCAAATATTTGTATTTAATTTGATTGGTCTTTCAGCTACCATTAAGTGTGTAGTACTCTCAGCTCCATTTAACAACATTCCATAGATTGTTCCCCAAAATCAGTGCAGGAAATGCACAACAGTCAACAGATTCTGATCATGGATAGGTCATGAATTAGCTTTCAACTTTTCATTGTAATTGCAACTTTTATGGCTTTACACAGTCATGCTGTAATCACTCGTATACTGTGGAAAACTAGCTTTTTATTATTCACTTTGACATCAAGAGTTCAATTACCCTAAATTGAACTATCATGAACATAACCATGAAAATTAGACAATTTTTTTACAAAGAGCCCTTTTTATATAAATTAATATATTAAATCTATGTGCATTTAAAATCAGACCATTTAACACAAATTATCAGGAATATTTGTGTAAGGTAAAGTATTGCATGAATGTTGTTTTCTTTTTTTTTCTTTTCATTAAAAGTTTTTATTAATTCCATATAACCTATATATATATATATATATATATATATATATATATATATATATATATATATATATATATATAATAACAGAATATTTAGAATCACATTATATTATTTACAACCCTTCCTCCCAAACATTAACCACCCCACCCCACCACCCAACACAATCAGATACCCCAGTGGTCAAATACAATTGACAAAGACACACAAACAAAAAATAAAACAGAACAAAATAATTAGAAATACATTTAAAAAAAAAAAGTATATGTTCAAAAAAAAAAGGCTACAACATACACATTTAAAACAACACATCTCCCTCCACTGCCCCTACCCGAGAGCCCTCCAAAAAGGCCAAATAGCTGCTCCACCTCCTGATGAACATATCCATGTTGCCTAGCCTTCTATATGACAACCCTTCCCAAGCTGCCACCCTGCCCATCTCCTCACACCCCTCACAAAACGAGGGGGCTCCAGCTGACTTCCATCCTCTAAGGATAACCTGTCTGCCCACCATAACCAGGCCAGGATCCAATTCTTCATGTACTTATCTTCTACATCAATGACCACCCCGTCACCCAAAATACAGAGCCTGGGGCAAAAAGAGATCCAAGTACCCAATACGTCAGCCATAAAATTCTGGACCCTCAACCAGAACTCCTGTATCGTACGACACCCCCAAAAAACATGAGTGGTGTCTCCATCTTCAAAATGGCATCGCCAGCAGGTGGGTGTGTCCTTAAGACCATGACCAGTTTAGAAGGGGTCCAATAAAATCTATGTAGAATCTTAAATTGCATAAGGTGCACCCTTGCATCTCTAGATGCAGACTTGATATTTTTAAGAATCTTGGCCCACACTCCCTCCTCCAAAAACAAAAACTCCCATAATCTTTTGAGGGAATTTAAAGCTCCATCCCCCAGACTCTGAATTAACAGGGAGTAATACACTGATGCCTCATGACCTTTTCCAAAAGCAGTAATCACCACTCCTAGAGTATCTGCCGCATTAGGGGGATGCGTGCCACTCCCAAAAACAGTGCAGAGTAGGTGGCGCAGCTGAAAATAATTATAAAATTGAGATCTGGAATCCCAAAATTTTGAACCAAATTTTCAAAAGGTCTCAATACTCCACTCTCATATAGGTCACTGAGTGTATTAACCCCACTCACAATCCAATCTGACCAACAGAAAGGGGACTTATTAATGCATAGTTTAGGGTTCAGCCATATGCTCGAGGCTATGTTTAAATAAATATCCGAATTAAATACTCTGGACACTTTTGTCCATATCGAGTGTAAATGCAAAATAACGGGGTGCGATTTAACTTCTCCGATTAATTTGATCGAAAGGCTATGCAGAGACGAGATAGGGCCAAGAGCTTCCTTTTCAATACAAAACCAGGGAGGGGCTCTCTCAGGTGGAAGCAACCAATGACCCAAATGTCTGAGACCGAATGCATGATAATAAAAAAAATCTTGGGTAGGCCTAACCCACCTTTGTCAATCGGCCTATGTAACATTGAAATTTAACCTGGCATGCTTACCATTCCAAATGAAGGACTTCGCTATGCTATCAGATTGCTTGAAATAAGAGAGGGGGAGATCTACAGGGAGAGATTGTAGCAGGTAGTTGAATTTTGGAATACAGTTCATTTTAATAACATTAACCTTCCCAATCATCGATAAGTGTAATGAACCCCACCTGTCCACATCATTCGAAAACCTTTTTATTAAGGGATCAAAATTAACTCTGACTAAATCAGACAAATTTGCCAGGAATAAAATTCCCAAATACTTAATGCCCTGTTTGGGCTACTGGAAGGCGCCCGGCCGGAAGGCTGTCACTGGACAGTACGCTGTCAAAGCCAAAGCTTCAGATTTAGACCAATTGACTTTGTATCCTGAGAACTTGGAAAAGGAATTAATAATTCTGTGGAGGCAAGGCATAGATGTAGTGGGGTCAGAGACGAATAATAAAATATCATCTGCATAAAGCAGAAGCTTATGCACCACACCTACCGCAATCACCCCTGGAAAATCCTCCTCCATTTTATCGTGGCTGCTAATGGTTCCAGGGCAAGACAGAACAATAATGGGGAAAGAGGGCAACCCTGCCGAGTGCCCCTATTCAGAGTAAAATAATCTGAAATTAATCCGTTTGTTTGTACCGCTGCTACTGGGTGTTTATAAAGTAACTTAATCCAACCAATAAATGTACTCCTGAACCCATACATTTCCAAAATCTTAAAAAGATAATCCCATTCTACCATATCAAATGCCTTTTCGGCGTC
The DNA here is from genome assembly GCF_019703515.2 of Myxocyprinus asiaticus. NCBI lineage: Eukaryota > Metazoa > Chordata > Actinopteri > Cypriniformes > Catostomidae > Myxocyprinus > Myxocyprinus asiaticus. The sequence goes on from NC_059379.1 coordinate 17,994, forward strand.
AAGTGAGATGGCAGCAACCGGAGACTGATTATTCGCTACTGACCACATGATATTGATGAGACGCCTGATGTTATCAGAAGAGATGCGGCCCTGAATAAACCCCACCTGATCTATATGTATAAGAGATGTCATAACCTTACTTAATCGGTTAGCCAAAATTTGTGACAAATTTTTTACATCTAGTTGGATCAGGGAGATTGGACGGTAACTTTTACACTCGCTTGGATCTTTGTCCTTTTTAAGAATGAGACTGATCCGGGCTTGTGTCATGGTTGGAGGAAGCTTTCCATTCTTTAATGATTCAGTATAAACTTCTAACAAAAGTGGAGCCAGTTCTGTAGCATAGGATCTAAAAAATTCTGTGGCAAAACCATCTGGCCCCAGAGCCTTGCCAGTAGGTAGGGACTTAATTACCTCATCAAGCTCCTCCAAGGTTATCTCAGAATCAAGAGCGTTTTTTTGCTCAGTCTTCAGTTTAGGAAGATCTAATGGTTCCACAAAGTTTGTAATATCTTCATCCGTAGACATAGACGTGGAACTATAAAGATCAAGATAGAATTCTTTAAAAGCATTATTAATATCAATGGCTGAGGTAAAGTTTCACCACCAGCAGATTTCACTGAGGGAATGATAGAAAGAGACTCTCTCTGCTTTATATATCTAGCCAAAAGCTTCCCTGCTTTGTCCCTCAACTCAAAGTATGACTGTCTTGCCCTGAATAACCAAAACTCCACTTTCTGTGACAAAATTGTATTATATCTATATTTCAATCGGGTCAATTCTCTGAGGCCATCAGATGACATACGACGCTTCAGCTCTGCCTCGGTACTTTTAATATTTCCTTCCAACTCCACGAGTTCTCGTGCTTTGGTTTTTTTGATGAATGAGGCATACTGTATGATCCGACCCCTAAGAAACGCCTAAAGTGCCTCCCAAGCCACGCCCACAGAGGATACTGAGGACCAGTTGGTCTCCATATAAACACTGATTTCAGTTTTTAACATTTGTTGGAAATCAGGATTTTGCAAAAGGGATACATTAAGGCGCCAACTATATGATTTCTTTTTCTCTGTATATGGCAACACCTCTAAACTCACCAGGGCGTGATCCGAGACTAAAATGTTTCCAATTGAGCAATCAACAACAGATTAAATGAGGGATTTATATATATCAAAAAAATCTATTCTAGAAAAAATCTTATGGACTGATGAAAAAAATGTATAGTCCCTACCAGATGGGTTCAAAAGTCTCCAAATATCTGTAAGACCAAGATTTTTACACATCCTGTGAAGCGTCAATGTTGCTCTAGGGGGCTTACACACTTTTGCTTCACTATGATCAAGGACTGAATCCATCAAAAGATTAAAGTCTCCTCCCAATATTATATCATGAGGGGTGCCAGCGGCTTGCAACATCCCTTCAAGATCTATAAAAAAGCCGTGATCATCAGCGTTAGGTGTGTAAATATTAGCCAAAATCAGACTTTGCCCCTGAATTTCTGCTAAAACAATAATGACTCTTCCTAATTTATCATTAAACTGTTTGAGAAATTTGAATTGTAAATGTTTATTTATAAATATAATAACCTGCTCTTACTTGAGCCAACACTAAACAAAACATGTCCACCCCATATCTTCACAAATTTTTCAGCTTCCTGCAGGGAAAGATGTGTTTCTTGAAGAAACACTATATATATTTCACTATATATATATATCATATTTCTTACGTTTAAGAAAAGAAATAACCTTCCTTCTTTTTATGGGGTGCCCCAACCCATTCACATTCCATGTGGAGAGAGATAGTACACTCATACCAACATTCGACATTTTTATATAATAGAAAAAATAAATTGTGTGCCAAAAACAAAATTATGAAGACCACATTTCAACATCAATGCAACAATAAAACCCTGAACTTCCCCCGAACAAAACAAACAGAAAAAAGAAAAATGTGCGCATTAACCCCACGCACGAAAGAGCCAACCGGCATCAATCCCTTTAAACTCAAAGAGTCCATGTATGCCTACGAGAGCCCCCGGGACAACTTTGCCGTCGGATTGCTCAATTTTGCATCCCGTATCCCGGTTCCTCGGATGGTCAAGATTCAATTCACTCGGAGGCCGCACAGTCCACCAACTTTATAAAAGACATCATTTGTGTGGGCATGTAGATATTTTGTGGTCATCCGTTCATTGTAAAAGTGATCTTCCGTCAATACAAAAGTTTCTTTAAGTAACACTAAAAGTGTTAATCCACAAAACAAAACAAACTCCAGCCGCTCGGTGGAGCCAACGTAAAAAGAAACAAAAATGGCGCCCAGCTTCCTCCGAAAGCCAGAGTATGTACTGTGAGTCAATCCACTCACAAGAAAAACACCCAATGGTTACTCACCCATTGTTTCAATAAAAGACATTGCCTGATTGGGATATGTAAATACTTTGCTGCTGTCCTTGGTGTTTATTCTCAGTCTGGCTGGAAAGAGCAAAAGTGATCTTCCACTGATGTAAGAGTTTCTTGCATTCCTTAAACCAATTGAGTTTCTCTCTTGTCGAGTTCGCAAAGTCAAGAAAATATTGTAATTCTTCCAAGAAAGCTTTCCTTTGCTCCTCGCCTGGCGCAACACAAGATCTTTATTGGATGATCTCAAAAATTTGGCCAGAATCGATCGGGGCCTTCCTCCCTCAGCAGATCTGTGAGCTGGGACTCTGTGAGCTCGCTCGATTTCCAGCTTGTGGTCTGTTATGTCGAGCAGACTCGGGAAAAGCTTGTCTAGGAATTTCACCATATCTCTGCCCTCCTCATGCTTAGGAATTCCAACAATTCGAATGTTATTCTTGCGGCTTCTATTCTCAAGATCTTCAAGCTTTTCAAGAACACGTTCCAAATCAACTTTGGTTGCGGGCGGATTAGCGGATAATTCCCTCTCTGATGACTCCAATTAATCGATTTGTTTTTCAACATCTGTCACTCTTGTGACTGGCTCAGAGAGTTTTTCCATTGCCGTAATCGATCGACATATTACAGCGAGATCCTCCAAGTCTACATGTACCTTCGTCAACATTACCAACATGTTGGACAGTTGACGCTGGATTCCAAATCCAAATCGAGTCCCCGCTCCACAGGCCTGTCTGGGCTTTCATCTTGAACCCGTAAGTGTCATTCAATGTCTCCAGAGCCCGAGGATTTTGACTTCTTTGCCATGTTTACCTCAAACAGTAAATGTGTAACTGGGTGTATCGAATTTCATCGGATTATATCATGAAAATAATTTTAAAAATTATCAAAGTGTGCAGAGCTGTCTCTCACACGTCTGCCCTTTGCATGGCGTCACCGTACTCTATGAATGTTGTCTTCTAATATCTCACCAGGCTGATGTGAAAATCAAGTTTATACATTTCTGCAAACCAGCTGCAGTAAGAATGTCTAAATATACAGAACAAAAGAAACGTATGTTAACACAGGAGACACTTCCCCCAAAACACACACGCACACACACACACAGCTGAAAAGACTTTAAGCACCTGCTTCAATCCCACATCTCACAACTCCATTATTTGTACTACAAACTGCACCAAATAATTTTTCTCAAGGGAAATTAACTATGGGACATTAATACTGACTTCTGGCCACCTATCAAGACCGCAAATAATATTTGATATTTCCATCCTGCTTTATAAGCGATTGTAGTTTTAAAAGTTCCAAAATAATGTTTTAGTCATCACATATTACTTCATAAATCTCAGCATTCTTCTTTCAAAATCTTAATGTTTGCTTTTCATAAAGTCTGTGTATAATCATAAAAATGTTTTCTCTTCAATCAAACTTATTGATTTATCAGTCAACATCTTTTCGTTCACTGCAAACTTGTAGCCAAACAGAGTCATGGTGGGACCGCACACTTTCTCCACCAATTGAACCAGTTTGAAAGGAATGCTAAACCTCCATTTCTCCACCTGTTCAGAGGAGTTTTTCTGAGTGGAATAAACTCCGCTCACCTCCTTTGATGCCTGAGTATTTTTTAAGATCCACTCTTCCACCTTTGTGGTGAAGGGAATGCCTGTGAATTCATACATCTCCGCAGCTTTGCGCATGGGAAATCGGGCTATGTCCTCGTAGCGTACTAGCATGTAGCGCCCTCGAAGCCACGGCGGCTGCTTCAGTCCGATCTCAGCAGACATGCGTATATTAGCGCAGTTTCCTCTGAGTTTCCTCACTTCATCATCCTCCACTGGAACTTCTCCTTTCACGGCCCACCTCTTCCAGTTATTGTACTTGCTAGAAAAGGCGACCATACGTGAGGCGAGCACGGCACGAGGGTCTCTGACCAGCTGGATGAACTTCATGTCCAGTCGGGAGTCTTCAGCCAACGGCCGCAGCATCTCTAACTGCCGCACACGGACGGACTTGATCGCACGATGTCTCTTCAGCGTGCAGGACTGAGAGGCTAGGGTCAGGTTGAGGGGCCCACAGCGGCGCGTGCGACAGTGGTAGCGCTCGAATACTTTTTTAACAAAAGACGTGCAGACGGGATCTTCACACAGCGATTGGCTAGATTCACGGCGGAAGAACGAGGTGGTGACATGCTGCTGCGGTGGTGGTTCAATGAAGCGCTCGAGCAGGGAAAAGTCACAGAGGAACAGCTGACGCAGAACATCACGATATGCTGGTCCCGCCACTGACACGTTCGTCCCTCCCATCTCCACCGTTAACATGCGTTCCACATGCCACAGTGGCTCAAACAGGTAAAACATGTTTGATCCCAGCTGGTTAAAGAATTCGCCCACAAATGAGGAGCCAGTGCGAGTCGTAGCTAATAGCAGGATGTGTTTACGTCCTCCTGTGGTAGACTCGGGAAACACACTCTCCTGGCTGGACTGGGTGAAGTTCTTCAGATGAGGCTTCAAGTGTTCGTAGGACGAAATGTCTGTCTGACTTAAGATGGACACCGAAACATTATGCTCCTGAAAGGTGAACACAGATGAGCTGGGCAGCAGCAGGGGGGTCAGAGGGGTCAGCTTTAGGGTCAGTTTATCAGACACCCTGAAAAAGAAGAAATGAAGAACACAATGACAGATCCACAAAAACAGTTACGTACAGAGTGGAAAAAGCTAGTGGTGACAAACTCTTATCTGTGGAATTACAGCAGTCCTGAAATGACATTTCTCTGAAAATGGGGGGGGGGCATGTGGAATTTCAGACGGGGCTACATTTTGAGAATGACTCTATCTCTGACACTATCATCTGCACTTTTTTGAGCGTGTTCAGCTCTAGGTTGTTTTGACTGCACCAGACAGCCAGCTGTTCAACCTCCCTTCTGTATAGAGACTCATCGTCATCCTGGATGAGGCCGATGACAGTAGTGTCGTCTAAAAACTTCAGGAGCTTGACAGAGATGTATAGTATCTGATACTGATACAGTATCTGTGTGTGAGAGTTTGTGTGTGAGTTTGTTTTTGAGGGATCGAAAGAGAGAAGCTCAGAAACTGAGAGAGATCACCTGTGGGATTAACTTTATTTGTTGCAGCTCTCGTCAGAAGTAACATCGCTTCAAATTTCGAATGTAAGTTTAAGCACTTCTCAGCAGCAGCGAGTGTCACCATATTTCCGAGGTAAACCTTAACGACTGTTTTTAACCCTACTGAGATGCCTGTGACTGACATAATATAATGTTTATATGTATGTGTGTCCACGTGTGTGTGTGAATGCCTAAGAGAGGGGGAGTTGGAACGCGAGGGTGTTTTTTCACAGATATTTCAGATAATATAGAAACTGTTGTATTGATCAAGTGTATTTAACTTTGATACAGCTCAAGCCTTCGTTGCTAACGTTTGAAAACATCACGTTAGAACTATCAACGGAGGATGCGCTGCTTTTCGTGTGTGTGTGTGTGTGTGTGTGTGTGTGTGTGTGCACGTGTGAGTGAAAGAGAGGGGGAGGGGTAGTGCGGTGCTTTCCACTATAGCTATGTGAGGCTGATTAGGGTGAAATACATTGAAACATAAAAAGTTTCACATATTAAACGTTATTTCGGATAATAGAAACTAATGTATTGATCAAGTCGCGGGGGATGTGGCTCTATTTGTTGGTCGCAAAACAAGTCTCAATGTGTGTGTGTATGTATGTGTGTGAGCATGTGTAAGTGTGGGGGAGAGGAGGGAGCTTTTCAACTGAAATTGGAATAAATGTAGGAAATTATAGACATTGTTTGACGTTCTTAACTGATTTACTTTAACCAATGTCTTTGTTTTTATGGTTATTTTGCTGTGGTAGCATGTACGGTGTATGTGTGTGAGACGAGAGCGAAAGAGAGAGAGAAAGAGAGGGAGCCAAGGACGCTTTTCAATCAAAATTGAAATACATTTTGGATATTATAAACATTGTTTGTCATTCTTATCTGATGTACTTAACCAATGTCTTTGCTTTGTTTGGTTATTTTGTTGCGATAGCCTGTACGGCTCTTTGAAATAACTTAAATAAATTGGCAAAGTGATATGGAACCGTTATGCGGTCAAGACCTGGAATTACTTCATACCTGTGCGTTTACTTGAAAAATAATTGCACACCTTTGAACGTTAGTCAACTAATCAGAATCAAGCATTCAACAGACCCGTGGTATAAACAAATATAATTCACTTACACATCACTTCTGCTGGTGTGAACTTTGCTACAGAGTGATAAAGAGCACAAGTTCAAACATTTAATGATATCTTTCTTGTTTTTAGGGGTAAGAAACTGCATGTCAGTGTATGAAAACTGTATGCACATGGGGCACATCTTATTTTGTGATTTAATTATCTTTGGTTATCTTTTGATTGTCTCTTTGTACTGTACGATGCTATTATCATCCATTCTCTTTTTTTTGCTTCTATTAAAGAAACTTTTTCATGGGCAGACCGTTAATTCTAAGCAGGGCAGTTTTATGTTTGAAGTTCGTTGTATATTCACCTACGGTGCATAAGGGACCGTCTGAAAAGTCCACCCACTGCACTAAAATGTTGGTGGTTGAAATGTGGTCAATGAACTGACACTGCATAGACAATAAATACTGCCAACTAAAGCCTTTACCAGCCAGACAGCGAAGGACACTGCATCTACCTGCACCCCTGCAGTCAATTTGGGATGAACTTTAAAGATACTTAATCATTAATCTTACAGTTCAATCGCTACCCTTAAGTTCTAAACATTGCCTACCAAAAAAGGTTGCATCACTTAATCAGTTATACAGTGGTTTTCAATCCGATCCTGTAGGCCCCCCAACACTGCATATTTTGTATGTCGCCCTTTGTTGACACCCAATTTAAGTCTTGGAATCTCCACTAATGAGTTGATGAGTTGAATCAAGTGTGTTTGATTAAGGAGACATGCAAAATGTGTAGTGTCGGGGGGCCTCCAGGACAGGTTTGAGAACCCTGAATTAATACATGTTTGTATAACACATAACTAACAAGGCTAATATTGTCATTATGTTTATACTACTGTATAGCCAGAGAGAAACTGGCTTCCCCAGCTGAGTCTGGTTTCTCCCAAGGTCTATTTTCTCTACTAACTAACATCTTATGGAGCCTTTTGTTCCTTGCCACACTTGCCTTTGGCTTGCTCACTTGGGGCTTAAAGAGACAGTTCATCAAAAAATGAAAATTCTCTCATCATTTGCTCACCCTCATGCCATCCCAGATGTGTATGACTTTCTTTCTTCTGCTGAACACAAATTAAGACTTTTAGAAAAATATTTCTGCTCAGTAGGTCCTCACAATACAAGTGAATGGTGACCAGAACTTTGAAGATCCAAAAGTCAGTATAAAAGTAATCCATAGGCTCCAGTGGTTAAATCCATACCTTCTGAAGCAATATGATAGGTGTGGGTGAGAAATAGATTAATATTTAATTCCTTTTTTAACTGTAAATCTTCACTTTCACCTTCACTTCCACTTTGTAGTGTGGAAGTGACTTTCACTTTCACATTCAGATGCCTACTGGTTGGGGCTGGTCAAAGGTGGAGATTGATTGTAAAAAAGGACTCAAATATTGATCTGTTTCTCACCCACACCTATCAGATTGCTTCAGAGGATTGCTATGGATTAAACGACTTTAGTCTTATGGATTACTTTTATCCTGCCTTTATGTGCTTTTTGGAACCTACAGAGCTGAAATATTCTTCTAAAAATCTTCATTTGTGTTCTGCAGAAGAAAGAAAGTCATACACATCTGGGATGGCATGAGGGTGAGTAAATGATGAGAGAATTTTCATTTTTGGGTGAACTGTCCCTTTAACCTTGTGCAATCCCGTGTCCTTAATCAAGTACATTGAGTTCTGGCTTCACAGAATTTAATTTAATTAAATTTAAACCTACTGATCTCAGTTCAGGACACACTGGACTGTCAGTAAAGGGTCAAACTTTTGATGCACTGAGTCATGTGACAAAACAACATGGCACCGATCTCAGAAAAGTTGATCTTTGGGAGAAAGCGAACAAAACTACATCTGGTTAGAAATCTCATGATTTTTTTTACATTGAAACTTGTTTGTATAAAAGAAAAAGTAACATCTCTAGTTTCATCCGATATGCCATTTTGAAAATGTCCACGATTCATTGCGAAATAGCTCACGGTTAAACACGATGACCTCCTGCCAGGACAATGAGCCTGAATAACCTTAGAAATCCTATATTTACTGTGCATTTTCTAAAAGCTGGAAAATGTTGCTTTCAGAGGCTTTATATGGAGTTAGGATGAAAATAAGGTGCATTTCAAACTGTTCTGAGACCAGTGCAGACAGACAGCACACTGGAGGTTAAGTCATTCACTAAATAGGGAGCAAGGGAGCATCCTATAGCTCTCTATGCAGTTAAGTGCATTCACTCCTAAAATCTGATCAAAAGTTCAGTTTCAGGCTGCAGATGATGTTTGGATCACTCAACATGTTTGACAGACATGAGACAATGATAATCAGTACATAGATTCAGAATTTATAATGTATCATTTTATTTTAACATGGTTGACAGTGATTGGATGATGCTGGACATTACTTTGAACCAGAATTAATTATGATAATTTCTGATGTAATGTCTGTAACGTCTCAAAAACATGAATAATCAACACTCCTGGAAACATCATAAACAATATGATTTTAAAAAATCTGACTTTCTATAGCTTATTTAAAATTTCACAACTTAGGCCTGCTGTCCACAAATGTGTGCATCAATTTTTAGGAAAACTATAAACTTGTTCTTCAAATTATTTATTTATTGCATGTTTATTAGGTGCTACTAACAAATCAGAAAGGGAAACTAAAATTACACACAGCAGTCACATGATTTTCAATTATGTTTTTCAATGAAACTATTCACTGGATATTTTGACATTACAGTACGACTTTCTGTAAACCTGATTTAAAATGATCTGTATTGTGAAAACAACGCTATACACACAAAAATGATTTCACTTGAAAGAAACAACCTCTCCCACAATGGAAACTTCACTACATTTATTACACAATGAGCACTCAAATACACCCGAGTACATTATGAAATATCATTTTAGTTATACTGTTAAAAATTAACAAACTGAATAAATAAATCAAACATAGAGCAGGTAGGTTATAGAGGCACTTACTTTGAAATAATATTGTTTTCCTTTTCTATGATGACCAGAGCCATGATAAAGATGACAGAAACTGTATATTTAATACGCATTCTTGCGTGTGATCGTGTTCGGATGTATCTGTCGCTCATTCAAATTATTTGTTCATCTTTTTCCTTTGATTCTGAAACAAAAAACACACACACAAATGGCACCTGAGATACACAGTTATAACATACAGTTCTTGAGTTCAGTTGTCTGTTCTCATGATCATTTCTGACTTAGTCAGTAGATCTGCTGTTCTGTCAAATGATCTCATGTTCTGTATGTAGTGTTAAAGTTCACATTCTGACAGGTTTCTTTTCTTACATGCTCTTATTAAATCTCTCCATGATACTAAAGTCACAGTCCAATGTAAGACATTTTTTAACCATGTAAATCTCACTACCAAATGTTTGGATGTCGTGTGTTGCTTTGCAGTTGCTGCAATGTTCTAGGTGGTTTCTTACTGCCTCAAATCAAAAGAGCCCACACCCAAGTTGCTATGGCCTTGTTTACACTGATATCAACATCACTGAAACGCTTGTTATTAGGGCTGTTGTGGTGGCAATTTTTTACTACCGCAGTGATTAAGGACAAATCACTGCCGGTTAACAGTGTTATATGGTGGTTGCAGGGCGGGGAAGGGGGGTATGCGCAAATTATGCATTTATTGTGGATCAAACTTTAAAAAATGCATTATTAAACACAAAATAAAAATTAAACACTTTGTAAAATATCACAAAATACTCTTATTAACATCTACAAAACTCTTTGTATTGGTTTAAATTTTCTCTGTTATTGTACTATACAGCCGATCTTACATGTCAGTAACATGGACACGTCGATGGCTAAAACTATTACAGGTGTCAGATTCTGTTAATATCACTAAACTCCAATATACAACATGACTAAATATCACCTAATCATATATATATATATATGCTGTATATATATATATATATATATATATATATATATATATATATATATATATATATATACAGCAGCGTCTCTGCATTAGGGGCAAGTGGGGCTGAGCCCCGCCAAAGGTGGTGCTGTTGTGAAAAATGCATGGCATTATTATGAATTTATTTAAGAAATTATATAATTTCCATATCTCAAACTTGCTTTATGTCCATTATACAAGAAAAAAGTAGAAATTCTTTCAAGAAATTCTATTATTATTAAGGTCTGTTGAGTTAAAGTATTTTAATCATTCTCATTTGCTATGCGTGGGGCTTGCCCTTTGTCCTAAATGTTAATCAACGGAGATCTGAAGAATATCATGCAAATGTTCAACAAGTGTTTCAATCAAAAGCTTTGATCATATGTATTGATCAAAGTTGTTGACATGAGCCTCGGAGATGACCGCTCTTGAGTGCAGACCTGCATAGTGAACTACACTGGTAAGTTTTAAAAGCTAATTTATTCTAATTTGTTGCTGGTTGGATTAGTTAAAGCGCACCACTCATAATTTCAATGAATTGTATGCCATTGCTTTGAGGAGTTGTGTTGCTGATGCATTGATTTATATTAGATTACAATAACTGCTAAATATTCAGAGTCTGTTCATTTTTATTAGTTTTGTTATGTTGTTCATGCAAGATAATACGCACAGCCTTTGACGATTTGCCCATTTATGGTTTTCGTTCACTGTCACTTGAGCTTTTTGACAAGGATGTGTATGTTTTAGTGGTCTTTAGTGGTGTGAATAAATTATTAGGGATGTTTCAAATCTAATCAAATCACTTTTATTGTCACACAACCATATACACAAGTGCAATAGTGGGTGAAAGTCTTGGGTGCAGTTCCGATCAACATAGCAGTCATGACAGTGATGAGACATATACCAATTTATAATAAACAGGTTTACACATCACGATTTACATATCTAATATACACATAATTACACAAACACAATATACAAATAATAATATACAGTATACAATACACACAATATAGAATATCGTACAGTATACAATACACACAATATAGAATACACATTATACAATCAAAATTGTTTATATAGTATATATAAAATATACAGTAGGTTGTATTGTACTGTATTGACATTCAGGCTGTCGGTTGATAGTCAGTTGCCAATGTGTTGTTAAGAGAGAATATCATTTAAGACAGTCCAGTGTGAGATAATAAGATTAAAAAGTGCAGTGCTGATGTATATTGATCATGAGAGATTGCTTGGGGGAAGAAGCTATCATGAAGTCGGCTGGTGCGGGTCCTGATGCTGCGATACCGCCTGCCTGACGGTAGCAGTGAGAACAGCCCATGGCTCGGGTGGCTGGAGTCTCTGATGATCCTCCAAGCTTTTTTCACACACCGCCTGGTGTATATGTCCTGGAGGGAGGGAAGCTCACCTCCTATGATGTGTCTGGCAGTTCGCACCACCCTTTGCAGGACTTTGCGGTTGTGGACGGTGCTATTGCCGTACCAGGCAGTGATGCAGCCAGTCAGGATGCTCTCTACAGTGCTGGTGTAGAACCGTGTGAGGATGTGGCAGTTCATTCCAAATATCCTCAGCCGTCTCAGGAAGAAGAAGCGCTGATGAGCCTTCTTCTCAATGGCCTCAGTGTGGATGGACCATGTGAGTTCCTCGGTGATGTGGACACTGGGGAACTTGAAGCTGCTGACTCTCTCCACTGGTGCTCCATTGATGGTGATGGGACTGTGTTCTCTGTCTCTTCTCCTGAAGTCCATTACAAGCTCTTTTGTCTTGCTGACACTGAGGGAGAGGTTGTGCTCCTGACACCAGCGTGTCAAAGTGTGCACCTCCTCTCTGTAGGCCATTTCATCATTGTCAGTGATCAGACCTACCACCATCGTATCATCAGCAAACTTAATGATGGCATTGGAGCTATGTGTTGCCACACAGTCATGTGTGTACAGGGAATACAAGAGTGGGCTGAGAACACAGCCTTGTGGGGCTCAAGTGTTAAGGGTCAGTGATGAGGACATGTTGCTGCCCATTCTAACCACCTGGCGTCTGCTTGACAGGAAGTCCAGGATCCAGCTGCATAGCAAGCTGTTTAAGCCCAGAGCCCGGAGTTTCACATAAAGCTTGGAAGGCACTATGGTGTTGAATGCTGAGCTGTAGTCTACAAACAGCATTCTCATATAAGTGTTCCTTTTTTCCAGGTAGGAGAGAGCAGTGTGTATTGTAGATGCAATGGCATCATCAGTGGAGCAGTTGTTATGGTAAGCAAACTGCAATGGGTCCAGTGATGGAGGCAGCACAGAGCAGATGTAATCTCTGATTAGTCTCTCAAAGCATTTGCTGATGATGGGGGTCAGAGCAACAGGACGCCAGTCATTTAAGCAAGTGATTTTGGATTGCTTTGGTACAGGCACAATGGTGGACGTTTTAAAGCATGTGGGGACCACAGACAAGGAGAGGGAAAGGCTGAAAATGTCCATAAAAACACCAGCCAGTTGGTTCTTTCACGCTCTGATGACGCGGTCCGGAATACCGTCTGGACCCGCGGCTTTACAGATATTCACCCGTCGGAAGGATCGGGTTACATCCGCTACAGAGACAAAGAGTGAACTAACCTCTGTAGCTTCAGCCACGAGAGCTCTCTCCGTGAGGGTGGTGTTATTTCCCTCGAAACAAGCATAAAAATTATTAAGCTCATCCAGGAGAGAGGCAGCGGTGTTCATGGCGGAGTTTTTATTCCCTTTAAAGTCCGTGATGATATTAATTCCCTAACACATGCTTCTAGAGTTGGTGGTGTTAAACTGTCCTTCAATATTGTCCCTGTACTGGCATTTGGCTGCTCTGATAGTTTTGCGGAGTGCATAACTGGCTTGTTTATTCTCCTCCGCATTCCCGGAATTAAAAGAGGAGCTCCGCACATCAAGTGCCGTGTGAACATCGCTATTTATCCATGGCTTCTGGTTGGAGTAGATCTGTATTGTTTTGGTCAGAAAAACATCCTCTTCGCACTTTCTGATGAAACACATTACGCTATCAGCGTACACCTCGATGTCGTCATCAGAGGCGGACCAGAACATCTCCTAGTCCGCATGATCAAAACAGTCTTGTAGCGTAGAATCTGGTTGGTCCAACCAGCACTGGATCGTTCTGAGGGTGGGTGCTTCCTGTTTCAGTTTCTGCCTGTAAGCGGTCAGAAGCAGAATGGAAGAGTGGTCTGATTTGTCAAATGGTGGGCGGGGGAGGGATTTGTAGCCATCCCGGAAGGGAGAGTAGCAATGGTCCAAAACCCGGTCCCCTCGTGTGTTGAAACTGATGTGTTGGTGGTATTTTGGTGCAATTGATTTAAAATTGGCTTTGTTAAAGTCCCAGTCACAATGAATGCAGCCTCAGGGTGCGCGGTTTCCTGCTTGCTTATAATCCCATACAGTTCCTTGAGTGCCCGGTCTGTGTCGGCTTGTGGCGGGATGTGTACAGCTGTGATAATGACCGCTGTGAATTCACTTGGTAGCCAGAATGGTCGACACAGAAGCATGAGAAATTCCAGATCAGGAGAGCAGAAAGACTTGATAGAATGTACGTTCCTCTGATCACACCAGGATTTGTTGACCATAAAACATACACCACCACCTCTGCTTTTACCTGAGAGGTTTTTCGCTCTGTCCATTCGATGCACGGAGAACCCCATGGGTTCGATGGCTGAATCTGGTATCTCAGCAGACATCCAAGTTTCCATAAGGCAGATAATGCAGCAGTCCTTTATCTCTTGTTGGAAAGAGATCCGCGCTCTCGGCTCGCAGAGCTTGTTGTCCAGAGACTGAACATTTGCCAGTAGAATACTGGGTAGCAGGGGTCGATTTGCGCGACATCTTACTCTGATGAGAACGCCGGCTCTATTTCCCCTTTTCCTTCTGCGTTTCCGCGGCTGGGCTGCCCAGACAAAGGGCTCCGCTGGTGTGTTTGTAAACAGAGGGTCGGCATTGATGAATTTAAAGTCCGTTTTTCGGTGTGCTATTGCAGAACCAATGTCCAAAAGTGTTAGTCTGTCGTAGACAATAAGGCAGACAACATCCAAGAAAAAAAAAAACAGAATTGTGAACAAAACAAACAAAATCTGCAGTGTTGTGTCAGAGCTCGCAATGCAGCAGCCATACTCTGTGCCATCTGGAGTCCATTTGTCTGTGGCATCATGTTCAGGCAGTGCTAGATAAAAAAATCTTTATCTGTCACTCTCTGTAAAATTTTAAAAATAAATGATCTATTATCCTTCATACTTGTTTTCATTTTAAAAGTTCTAGAGCTTCATTCAGGGATGTAGCATCCATTCAATTGGCATATTCATGGCATTAGGCTTGTATGATCGATTATTTGACTCAACATGCTTAAGTGTGGTAAAACCAAGGAGTTCCAGGGAATGTCCTAGGGTGAAGGTTCTACCTGTCAATCAACTGCTGCGCTAAAATGAGGTTTTTAAACTTTGCCGGTGAAAGCACATACAAGTTTACAGAAAAAGCACATCTCTGAAGCGCAATTACAGTTACTGCACTTAAATAACTGACAATTCTGCTCTGATTGCTGTATAATTGGCTGAAATGAAGTGCGACTTTCACACTTGTTATTATGCATTGATGTATGCAGTCATGAATTCAGAGACCCTCTAGGCCTCTACTCAATTCAAACACAAAATAGATGCATAAAAACAGGTGTTAATGTTGATGGTTAGGGTTTTAATAAAAGGTAAACCATGTAACTCTGAACATAATGAAACAAAACACAGGGAACAAAGCACAGCATAATACAGATGAAGACTGACAAAAAAAAAACTGCTAGTTACAAAACTAACAGGAACTAAACCAGAATTTCAATATAAGTCAAAACAAACAACAGGGAATATGTGACAGAGCCCCCCTTTAAAAGGAGCAGATTCCAGGAAATAGTCTCTGGGGCAGAGCCGCAGGGGAAATAGTCTCTGGGGGCGGAGCCATGGAAGACGGCGCCGTGGAAGACTCTGGGGGCCAAGCCGTGGAAGGTGGAGCCGTGGGAGGCTCAAGACAAAGAGTCTTGGATGAATGGAAAATGACCTCCATGGTCACGAACATGGGAAGAGACTCGGGAATGACCTCTGGGGTCGTGGGCATGGGAGGAGAGTTGGAAACGACCTCCGTGGTCGTGGGCATGGGAGGAGACTTGGGAACGGAAACTTCTCTTCCTCCTCCTCTGGATGGCCGAAGTTGACAATGCTGGCTCTGGGATGGGCGAGGCTGGCAACGCTGGCTTTGGGACGGGCGAGGCTGGCAACTTGCTGGCCATGGCAGGCGTGGGCATTGGCGCTGGCTCATTGACCGTGGCAGGTGTGGGCGCAGACAATTTGAGGTAGGGTCTTCATGGACCTATGCACCGACATCGGTGGCAGATCATACAACTTGGAGACAGAGGCCGTGGAAGGCTTTGCGACAGTGGCCGTGGATGCAGGTTTTGTCCCGGGGTTCCCACCATAATTCACAGTATAAGAGGAACCGCTAAGTTCCAGAGCCTTCTCCACATAATCGCCAAGCGCCCAGTGAGGATCAGCCAGAGGCATGAGTTCCCTCAGTGCACTATTCAGTCCGGCCCGGAAGAAAACCACTAGAGAGCGGTCTGGATAGTGCACTACATTTGCCAGCTCTAAAAAACTCACGGGCGTGATTCTCAACTGGACGGTCCCCTTGCTGAAGGAGCAGAATCCTGACGGCTGCTAGATCCATTTTTGGGTCAGTCTTTCTGTGATGAGACAGGAGAGGAATGAGGATCTAAATGCAGCCTTTTTAATAAAATAAAGGTAAACCAGGTAACTCAGAACATAATGAAACAAAACAAAGGAAACAAAGCACAGTATAATACAGATGAAGACTGACAACAACAACAAAAAAAAAATAGGTGAAAACAAGGGCTTAAATACACAAGGGAAAACTAGGGAATGAGGAACACCTGGGGAAACAATCAGGGGAAAACTAGTCATGAAAAGAAACTACAAAACTAACAGGAAACAGGAACAGGGAACTAAACCAGAATTTCAACATAAAAGTCAAAACAAACAACAGGGAATGTGTGACACAGGGCACACACATACAGCGGGAATGTGAGAAACAGAGTAAAGTCAAAACTAATAAACTAGGTTAAAATGTTTTTCTTGTTTTTTTTGTTTTGTTTTTGTTTTTTTTATTATTTATTTGACAGACAGCATTTGGAATTATCTGTCAATGTTTAAAAATCAGTAAAATCGGGTTTAGTGATTGTTTGTGCCCCACCAGAAATTATGACCCTGAGATGCCACTGTATATATATACTACCGATCAAAAGTTTTGAAACACATTCTTTATTATAGTTCTTTTTTTTTTTTTCACATTTTAGAATTGTAACATTTGAAGGAAGTCACGAGAGCAGGATCTAGATGCAGCTTGATATTTAATAGGAAATGAGACAAAGTACAATACAGGGTAAACACTGGAACAAGGCAAGACTGGGAACTAAAACAAACGTTACATCCTAGGTTGGCAAACTGGTACAAAAACAGGAGCAAAACAACAACTGACAAAGACTGAGCAGAAATCAGGGCATTAAATACACAAGGGCTAATGAGGGAATGGAACACAGGTGAGAACAATCGGAAACAGCTGACAGAGATGAGGGCAGTGCATGTTGGGAAGTGTAGTCCGGGGAAAACAGAAGACAGAGGATAAACACAAGGCAACACATCAGTGCATCATGACAAGAATAATAGTAAAGTCATTAAAACTATGGAATAACATAAATGGAACTATGGGAATTATGTTGAGACTAAACAAAATCCAAAATAAATCAAAACTGTGTCATATTTTAGCATCTTCAAAGTAGTCACTCTTTGTCTAGAATTTGCAGACATGTACTCTTGACATTTTCTCAACCAACTTCTTGAGGTATCACCCTGGGATGCTTTTTAAACAGTATTGAAGGAGTTCCCATCTATGTTGGGCACTTATTGGCTGCTTTTCTTTATTATTTGGTCCAAGTCATCAATATAAAAATAAAAAAAATGTTTTATTACATTTTAGTTTTATAATGAAATAAATTAATATGGTGGCACAATTATATTTTTGTCTACAAAACTAATTTCAAACATTTAAGATCAAAAGATTTTTAAGATCATGAGAAACATTTCAGTCAAGTGTTTCAAAGGTTTTAACCGGTAGTGTATATATATATATATATATATATATATATATATATATATATATATATATATACACACACACACACACACACACACACAGTGCATTTTGAAAGTATTCAGACCCCTTCATTTATTTTAACATTTTGTTATGTTGAAAAATCTATGATTTCATTTGAGGTATCATTCATGTCTATAGCACAACTGCTGCAGGACAATCAGCATGCCAAACTTTTGTCTGGATGAATCAGTAAGAACAGTAATAATAGTGATTCCTGTTTTTGCAATCACCACTAATTATCACAGATTGTACATGCACAATAATGAAATTCAAATTGAAGATGTTGGGTTGTATGATTTAAGTTATAGAGAGGACTTTAGTCCTACATCCGTAGTCATCCATAGTCATTTCAGGAGAAGCAATCTATTGACATGAGTCTGCAGTTGTGTGTAAGTGTGTGCTTATTTCATTGTTTCACTTTGTTTTAGAGTAGGATTCATCGCTAGACTTGTGCTGTTTTTTTACTGTGTTGTACTGTGTTGAACTCGCGTTGCTTAAGCGTGTGTGGGTGTGTGTGCTACATTGTTTTGCCTTGTCCTAGGGTATTCACTGCTAGGTTTAGAGTTGTTTGTTTATTGTGTGTAAAACTAGCGTTGTTTTTAGTGTGCCTCTAAACAGTACTTGTTTTAGAGTATTATTTATTGCTAAAGTTTAGCATTGTTTGTTTACAGTGTACTGAAGTCGCATTTGTTCCCGCGTTTGTCATCTCACGTGACCCTTAGTTTCGGTTACCCACGTGACTAACTTTGTTGTGCTAAGCAGCATTAAGGTGTGTCCAGCTTTTTTCACTTAATGACTTGATAGCAGCGTGTATATATTTGACGTGAATGCTGACGCGGAAGTGGCAGCCCTCTTGTAAATCCCTCTTCATGTAAAGACCAGCAAGTCTACCTGTGCGAATCTACCGAGCAAGGACACCGACAAGGCGCCATTCACCATAGCACTTAAGTATCTTTTTTATTTTTGTAAAAAATATTTTCCTTATACATTCCAATATGTCTACTCCATGCATTAAATATGCCCTGAAGCACATCCCTGTTATCTGTTACAGACAGTTTACACGATATAGACTCTGGACACAATGCAACCCACAACACACTTTGCACATCAGCACCTTCTCTGCTCTCATTTTCGGTGGGACTCTAGAACTGCCAGTCAGCTGTGAACAAAGCTGACTTCATTCCAGCCTTCGCCACACAATCCACCCTCAGCATCCTCGCACTGACAGAAACATGGATACATCCAGAGGATTCAGCAACACCTGCTGCCCTCTCCAACAACTTCTCCTTCTCTCACATCCCTCGACCCACCGGTAGGGGTGGGGGAACAGGTTTGCTCATTCCAAACAACTGGACATTTTCACCACACTCCTCTATGTAACAATACTTTTGAATTCCATGCTATTACTACAATGCAACCCACAAAAATGCATGTTGTTGTTATCTATCGCACTCCAGGTCAGCTGGCAAACTTTCTTGAGGAGCTGGACGTCCTGCTGTTCTCCTTCCCTGAAGATAGTAGGCCACTTGTGGTTCTTGGAGATTTCAACATACACCAAGACAAGCCACAGGCCACTGAACTTTATGCTCTTCTGGCCTCGTTTGACTTGGAAAGACTAAGCACCACAGCAACTCACAGATCGGGCAACCAGCTGGACCTCATTTTTACACGTAACTGTAGCAACACGAATATTCTTGTTACTCCTTTACATGTCTCTGATCATTACTTTGTTCAATTCAACATGACTCTCCCATCTATATTAAAACAGACTCCGCCTTTGGTTTCCTTTCACCGTAACCTCCGTTTTCTTTCACCCACATGCCTTTACACTGCTGTCTCTCTTCCCACACAAAACTTGTTCCACCCTGGATATAAACACTTCCACAGACACATTAGGCTCTACTTTAACTAGTCTAGACAGCATCTGTTCTCTCTCCTCTTGGCCAGCATGTATGACATTGCCCAGCCCCTGGCTCTCTGATTTTCTTTGTGAACATCGGTCTGACCTCAGGGCAGCTGAGAGGAGATGGCAGAAATCTAAAGATCCAGCAGATCTGGGTAAGTATCAGTCTCTGCTTGTAACTTCTTCAGATAATGTTAAATCTGCAAAAACTTCCTATTACCATAACAAGATCAACAGCACCACAGACACTCGCAGCTTATTTAGAACATTAAACACATTTCTCTGTCTTCCCCCTCCACCACCTGACACACCACTGACAGCAGATGTCTTCACCACATTTTTTACTAATAAGGTTACAGCCATCAGCAATACATTCTCCACACCACACCCTTTCAAACACTTGCCTCCTGTATGCATCTCTATGTTCTCTCCTCTGACTGACACTGAGGTCTCTAAACTCCTCCTCTCCAACCACCCCACCACCTGTTCCCTTGACCCCATTCCTTCCCAACTTCTCCAGGCCATCTCTCCATCCATCCTACCTGCACTCACACACATAATTAACATGCCACACAACTGCTTGTCCAGTCACTTGTCATAACTAGACTGGAATACTGCAACACTCTCATTGCAGGCCTCCCTGCATGCACAATTAGACCCCTGCAAATGATCCAGAATGCAGCAGCACGTCTGGTCTTTAATGAACCAAAGAGAGCATGTTACACCACTCCTCATCTCTCTTCACTGGCTGCCGGTTGATGCACATATCAAATTCAAGGCTCTGATGCTGGCATACAGAACAGTCACTGGGTCTGCTCCAGCATACCTAAAATCATTTCTGCAGAGCTACACGCCCACTAGAAGCCTGCGGTCGGCTAAGGAACGTTGCCTTGTTGTACCAACACAAATAGGCACCAAAACACTTTCCCGGCTTCATCGTACCACGTTGGTGGAATGACCTTCCCAACTCCATCTGTGAAACAGACTCACTCTCTGTCTTCAAAAAACATCTAAAAACACATCTTTTCTGTTAGCACTTAACCGTTTACTCATTAAAAAAAAAATAATAATAATAATATTATATATATTCTTGTTGCATTCTAATCTGTCTTAAATACTATTCTGCTGCTATTGAAACTTTGTAATGCAGCATTTTGGTACCGCTGTCTCCTTAAGATGATTCGCTTATGTTTTCCTCTTTTGTAAGTTGCTTTGGATAAAAGCGTCTGTCAAATGAATAAATGTAAATTTAAATGTACTTAAAAGCAATTAGAGCTTAAAGTGTTTCCCATTTGTCCCAGTGGTTTCATATGTTTTTCAGTAATAAGAGAAACAAGTTCAGTTCCTTTTAAACTAAAATATGAAGAAATATATATATATATATATATATATATATATATATATATATATATATATATATATATATATAACCAACAAACCCTTTCAAACATTAGTTTAATCACTGATTAATATCAGTTAAAAGTGCATTCGTAAGATATGCAGTAATATTCATGTTAATTTCGTAAAAGCAGCATCAAGCAAAAACAAAAATTCTCAGTTACAGATATCATTGTAAAAATGCAGTATTCACAGTCAGCCATGATTAATTTATTCCTTGAGTAAAAGTATCCATGATTATTGAGAGAAAGCGAGTAACATTTGACCGGAAATATGATCTCAACATGACGGCACTCATTAATAAAAGACTTGTATGAGTAAAGCTTTCATCTCATGCCAGTGGACATCATTTAAAACCTATTATTACTTTTATTTTGCATTTATTAGTTTAGCAATAAGCTAAATAAAATACAAAGTGCACCTTTAAGTACATGAATTTGCTGTTGCCTCACATCATTGGGTGTGAGCAATTTCTTTTCAGAAAAGAAAAAGACTTTAAGAACATTTGCTCTATGAATGTGTTTCTCAAAGAGCTAAAAATGCAAACAGCCACGCACTGCTGAACAAACAGCACTGAGAATTTGCCTTATAGTCATTATACAGCAAGACTGAGCACATCTCCCCAACTTTGAGATTATATTTATTACACAAAGCAAGTGTACAAGCTGTGTTTATATATTAATTAACCAGGCATTATCCAGCAAATATTCACAAGTTGGAAATACACACTTAAGTACTCATTGCAAATGTTTAAATATTTAATGTGTCTGCCCATAAATGAAATAAATGTACAATTATATATTATATTTGGCAGCAGAGATCACAACATCTGAGACAGCACATCAACACTAGGCCAACACACCTAACCAACATTCAGAAGGTGCAAATCATCTGTAGTCTGTTATCTGAAGTAAATGTGATTGTCAGATAACCTTCATTCAATTATGGCTAAAAGAGAATATAATTCATATCTCTGAGTGGAGATCAAGAGTATTCTGAAGCAGCACAGACTGTGTACTTTCTCTCATGAACAATATGTCATTTAAAGTAGTCTGATATGAAGCTCAATAAGCTGCTATGAAACATAAAAAATAGGATTTTATGTGAATCAAAACCAAAGCTTTATAGTAAAAGTGATAATTTATGCCAAATGAAACTAGCAAACAAAAAAATTACACTTGATTCTCCATCCTCAATATTTGTCTCAAATGAAGTCACAATGTTTAATCCTAAAACTAACCCAACTCCACCCTGTCTAAACTAAAGCATAATTCTAATCACTATATTTTTGTAGTGTAAAAAAAAAAAAAGTTAAAGTCAAAGCTAACATTAGAGTTAGATATGGTTTAGTACTTAACTTAAATGCAGCTGTCTAACCCAAATCTGAGTAGCCAAGAAATGTGAAAAAATATTTTGTTTATCTAATAGACAGTCTACTGTACTTAAACATTCTTGTCAAGGGAAATAAAGATTGTTTGTTTTTGCATAGTAAGAAATTAGAAATTGTCATTGTGTCATCCTTATGTTTGATTTTGTGAGACTTTTGGCTACATAATGAAGGTTTTTGCCTCTAAACACTAGAGGATACGTTTTTGATGGGACAAGATATTATGTCCATTTGTTGAAATGAGATACGTTTATCACTTCACACACAAATGTCAATCACAGTGACAATCAACAAATGTTATAAAGGACAAAGATGAACTCTGAAGCATGTGACACAAAAGTAACAATTAATTAAGTAAAGCTCGCGAACAATATTACAATAATACTTTAATAGTAATGTAATGCATCAGAATCATAATAATAATCAGAAAGGGCTTTATTTCCAAGTATTCTTACACATACAAGGAATTTGTCTTGGTGACAGAAGCTTCCAGTTCACAAACAATACAACAACAAGACAGAGAAAATAAAATAATTGAATAAAAATAAAAAGCGAATAAAAATATAAGTATATATAGAAATACACAATAAGACAATATATACAGTATATATATATATATATATATATATAAAATATGTATGTACAAATACAAATCTGTTATATACAGATAGTGCAAGGGAATGTAATGGCAGAAGAGGTATGGTATGTTGAATAAATATAAATAGATTAAGCTGTGTATTGCACATTAGTTATTGCTCAATAGGGCAGTTTTAACTGTTCATGAGATGGATAACCTGAGGGGAAAAAACTGTTCTTGTGCCTGACGGTTCTGCTGCTCAGAGCTCTGAAGCGTCGGCCAGAAGGCAACAGTTCAAAGAGGTAGTGGGCAGGTTGAGTGGGGTCCAGAGTGATTTTTCCAGCCTTTTTCCTCACTCTGGAAGTGTATAGTTCTTGAAAGGGGGGCAGGGGGTAACGAATAAACCTCTCAGCTGTCCGAACTGTCCTTTGTAGTCTTCTGATGTCCGATTTTGTAGCTGAACCAAACCAGACAGTTATTGAAGTGCAGAGGACAGACTCAATGACTGCTGAGTAGAACTGGATTAGCAGGTTGAACTTCCTCAGCTGGTGAAGGAAGTACAACCTCTGCTGGGCCTTTTTCACAATGGAATCAATGTGGGTCTCCCACTTCAGGTCCTGTGAGATGGTAGTGCCCAGGAACCTGAATGACTCCACTTCTGCCACAGTGCTGTTTAGAATGGTGAGGGGGGTCAGTGTTGGGGTGTTCCTCCTAAAGTCCACAATCATCTCCACCGTTTTAAGCGTGTTCAGCTCAAGGTTGTTTTGACTGCACCAGACAGCCAGCTGTTCAACCTCCCTTCTGTATGCAGACTCATTATCATCTCGGATGGGGCCGATGACAGTGGTGTCGTCTACAAACTTCAGGAGGTAGACAGAGGGGTCCTTGGTGATGAAGTCATTTGTGTATAGGGAGAGGAGTAGTGGGGAGAGCACACATCCCTGGGGGGGCACCAGTGCTGATCGTACATGTGCTGGAAGTGAGTTTCCCTTGTCTCACTAACTGCTGCCTATCTGTCAGAAAGCTGGTAATCCACTGACAGACAGACGTGGGAACAGAGAGTTGGTGTAATTTAGTCCAGAGAATAGCTGGGATGATGGTGTTGAAAGCTGAACTGAAGTCCACAGAAAGGATCCTTGCATATGTCCCTGGTCTGTCCAGATGTTGCAGGATATGATGCAATCCCATGTTGACTGCATCATCCATAGACCTGTTTGCTCGATAAGCAAATTGAAGGGGATCTAGAAAGGGTCCAGTGATGTTCTTCAGGTGGGCCAACACCAGTCTCTCAAATGACTTCATGACCACAGACGTCAGGGCAACAGGTCTGTAGTCATTAAGTCCTGTGATTTTGGGTTTCTTTGGGGCAGGGATGATGATTGAGCATTTGAAGCAGCAGGGAACTTCACACTGCTCTAATGATCTG
>NC_059379.1:47500-117500 GCF_019703515.2 Myxocyprinus asiaticus
CATTTTCAGTCATGCTTCTACACATTCTGCAGGAGTGGCAATACTGTTTAACAACTTACCTGGCAAAGTTATAAAGGTAAAGACAGACTCAAACGGACACTGGGCTTCAGTTGTTCTAAACATTAATGATGTTTTGTTTATTTTGTTCAATGTGTATGGTTACAATAATGTTCCCCTAAACAACAAATTACTTTCTGAAATTTCGGACTCTCTGTTTGAATTGAAACTCGTATATCCAACTGATAATATTATCATAGGAGGAGATTTCAACATGGTTATGGATGAAGCGATAGATCGCTTTCCACCTAAATTTGATGCCTCTCACCCCAATCTTAACCTTCTTAACTTTTGTTTGAAAAATAATGTAGTAGATGCTTGGAGGGCTGGGAATCCAAATCTTAAACAATTTTCCTGGTTCAAACATAATGGTACTTCTAAATCAAGAATTGATTATTGGTTAACCTCATCTAACCTAATTGATTTTATTGAAGATATCTCAATATCAGCAGCACCTTTAACAGATCACTGTTGTATCTCTGTATCCTTCTACTCGGGCAAAAGAGAATTACGTAACAAGGGTTACTGGAAATTCAATGCTAATTTATTAAAACATAAAGACTTTTGCTTGCAAATTAAATCCCTAATTAAAAATGTGGCACCGTGTAAAGACCTTATGTCATTCATAAGTAAATGGGAATATTTAAAACACAAGATTCGAGAGTTTTCTATACAATTTAGTAAAAATTTAAGTAAGGCCAGAGCAAAATTGGAGTTAGAATTAACAAGAGAATTAAATTATTTATGTAATAAAAGTGAAATGGACAATGAAACTAAGTTACAAATTCTATCTTTACAATCCAAAATTGATGAATTATATACTCAAAAAGCTAAAGGAGCGTATGTGAGATCAAGAGCAAGATGGATAGAGAAAGGGGAAAAAAGTAATAATTATTTTTGTAGGCTTGAAAAAAAGCGACAAGAAAAAAATGCTATAAATTCTCTTTACATAAATGGAGATATAAATACCAGCCCTAAAATTATTTCCTCAGAAATTTTTCAATTCTATAGTTCTTTATATAGCTCATCCTTCTCTGGATCAGACTGTAATATTTTCTTTGACAGTATACACACTAGCATACCACAGTTAGACCAGGAAACTAGAGACTTATGTGAGGCTGATATCAAAATAGAGGAAGTAGATAAAGCAATAAATAAATTACGTTCAGGGAAATCTCCAGGCCCTGATGGCCTCACTTCTGAATTCTATAAATTCTTTAGGGAAGATTTGAGAGAACTATTATTTAAAGCCTTTTCTGAGTGTATCCAAAATAATTCACTATCTTCAACTATGAAACAAGGTTTAATTATTCTTATCCCTAAACAGGTAAAGACACACGACATATAGATAACTTTCGCCCCATCACTCTACTGTGACTACAAAATTCTAGCTCATATATTTTCCGATAGACTCAAGAATAAATTAAACCAGGTAATTAGTGAATCGCAGTCTGGTTTCCTAAAAGGCAGATCAATACATAATAATATCAGATTAATTCTAGATATTTTAGACTATCATGAATGGATTGAGGATGACGGCTATATTCTTTTTTTAGATTTTAGAAAAGCATTTGATACAATTGAACATCATTTCATATTTTACACTCTTGAAAAATTCGGTTTTGGCAGTAAATTTATTTCTTTTATAAAAATGTTATATAAAGATATCAATAGTTCTATCTCACTTTCATTTGGGACGTCCCAAAGATTTAATATTTCTCGAGGAATTAGACAAGGATGTCCCATTTCCCCTCTTCTATTTATCTTAGCAGTAGAAATGCTCGCTGTCTTGATAGACAAAAACAGTAACTTTGATAAATTGAATGTATTTGGAAGACAGATTGGTATTAGCCAATTAGCTGATGATACGGTGATTTTTTTAAGGGACCAACATCAAATTGTAAAAGTTATCCAATTAATTAATCTGTTCTCCAAGGCATCAGGTCTGTACTTAAACATAAATAAATGTGAGTTAATTGCAATTCATGATAGTGAATTAGACTCTTTATGTAATATACCAATAAAGAAATCTGTAAAATATTTGGGGATAACTATTACTAGAGATAGCAATCAAAACATCCAAGAAAATTTTGCAAACAATCTTTTAAAAGCAAAAAATATTCTTAATTTTTGGATACAAAGAGATATCTCAATTTATGGAAGAATCTTGTTAACTAAAATGGAATTACTTTCTAGGTTTGTTTATCCAGCCTCCTCCTTAGCTATTCCACCTCACTTAGTAAAAGAATGTAACACTGCAATATTTAACTTTATTTGGAAAAATAAGCATCACTATATCAACAAAAATGATTTAGTTCATAGTTACGAAGAAGGCGGATTAAATGTTATTGACTTACAGATAATGAATAGTGTTTTAAAAACTCAGTGGTTAAGATCATTTCTTCGTAATACAAACAGCCTTTGGTTTACGGTCTCCTCTTCAATATTTGGGAAAGTAGGTGGCTTGGAATTTTTGATTAAATGTGACTTTGAGTTGTCCAAATTGCCTCTTAAATTATCTGCATTCCATCAGCAGGTTCTCCTTTATTGGAAATTAGCATTTTCACACAATTTTAGTCCACATAAAACTTGTATTTGGAACAATCGTTTTATTGTACACCATAAGTCTTTATTTTATGAAAACTGGGTTCAATATAATATTTATTCCCTATTGGATATGATGGACAATTCTGGTAATGTGTTCAATTACAATGATTTTTGTTCAAAACATGGATTTGTATGTCACCCTAAAGAATTTTATACAGTTATAAATGCCATACCAAAAAACATGATACTACTGATAAAAGGGATTCTTTCACACTATTCTGTGACATTTGCTCTCCCATCTCTTTGTCTGGGTAATTTATCTATTAGAGATCATAAGTGTAACAACAAATATATTAGAAGTATTTTCATTGGTAGATTTAATCCAAATCGAATTAAACGTCACTATATTTTCAAAGATATTAACCCGAAAGAGATGAAGGAAATGAGATTGAATTATCTTACTTTTCCAAGTCTCCCTAAAGTGAAAGAACTTCATTTCAAAATAATGAATGACATATACCCATCTAAAGAATTCCTTAAATCAAAGTTTCATATTGGAGAAAACACTTGTCAATTTTGTGAAACTGATATTGAAACCACTAAGCATATCTTTTTTGATTGTAATTACTCCAAGCGATTTTGGTCCCAATTATATAGTAAAATGTCATGTATTATTACATGTGTAAATCCTCTTGAATACAAACAAATTAAGTTTGGTGTACTTAAGAAAGATTGTTCACAACACTATTTGATGAATAACCTTTTTGAACTTGCTAAATACTTTATTCACAAATGCAGATTTTTAAAAAACCCTCCTTCCTTTCCTTACTTTGTTAATGAACTTAAAGCAGTTGCCACATCTCTTGGTACCCTTTCAAATGAAAAAGCTATTACAGTAGCCAACTTTTTCAACGAGTTAAGTACCCCATAGCTTTTTGATACCCCTTTGCAAAAACGTATCTCTTCAATGTTTTTTTTTTTTCTATTACTTTATATTTAATTTAAATTTATTGCTGTCACGTATTATAATTGTTAACTATGTCTGCCTTTTGAGAACTGTAAATGGTTAATATTGTTTGTTAATGCCTTTTTTGTTTGTAAATTTGTTATTCTTTTCAATAAAAAAAAAAAAAAAAAAAAAAAAAAGAAAATCGAACATAGAACTACTTAATACCAACACACCATAAAATAAAATGAACATACGCCACAAGCATGGCGAAGGCAGCCTTAATCAAATAAAACGTGAAATATGTAATATGCAGAAAGATTAATTTATAATGTGCTGTGACTGTAATATTGTGACACTACATGTCCCACCGTGCATTACGTAACTGTCGCTTGCGTGTGACGTCACAAGAATGTTCAGGAAGGCGTTCAGTGTTGCGTCAGTGTTGAACGCGCGTCTCAGAGGTGAATTAGACAACAAACCGAGCGGTGAGTTTAACTTTTTTATTTCACGTTCTGATATGACAGTGTAGCGTTATGAAAACCAATAATAAAACTCTTAATTGTAGTAGTTTATACAGCATTGAACTGAGTGTTTATTTATTACGAACCACACGCGTGACATCAGCTGCGTATCTCATCAAGTTTATTATTCTTTATATTATTTAAACGTGACTGTTTGTTATGTGCTTCTAGTTGAATACAATTCTGTTCTAGTGTGCTGTTTGTTTGTCTTGTGATTGAAACAGAATATCAACTGTGTTTGCTGTTGTGTTCATGTGTCTCTCTGGCAGATCAACAGCGATGTTTCTTTCACGTGTGTCGTGTTTGCGGAGCGTCTCTGTGGCCGGTGTCCGGTCAGTTCTGTGTCCGAGTCCCGCCGGACTCATGAAGAGCTGCTCACCCGTGATGAGGCCACAGCAGGTACCACAAAGAGAGAGGGGGTAAAATCTTTCCGTGGCAGGGAGAGCTGCCACCGCCACAGGCAGCTCTCTCTGGGTCCGTCACTATTTTATGCGTCATCCTCGTGATCCATCCCCGTTACCTGCGCTTCTCTTGCGACCCGCCACCGTATACACACATGTGCATATACTGTTTCCATACACTAGCATATTTAAAACATTAATTTGCGTATTTTGTTGCCTCTACAATCCTGTCCCACCTCACAATGTTCAGCCCACATCGCTTCAATATATGCAGATGTGCAACTTACACAACAGTGAAAAGAGATGTAGTTTACTTTAGTTCTAACTCACTGCGAATTGTAAGTTGTCTGAATGTAGCCTATATAGTATATTTTTATATATCATAGAAAAAGTGCTTATAGAATAGTTTGAGCATTATTTTAATCCAGGAAAGTAAGGATGAGACTGTAAGGTCTGCGTGACCTTGCTGAGAGAAATGTGGGCACACATGACAGAAAAATACTCTTCAAAGCACTGAATGACACAGACAATTGTTAAAGTTATTGTATACTTTCATAATAAATGAATTTAAAAGGTTATTTTTAAAAATATACTAACTGCCAGAATTCCACCTTTGAAAAGAAGTCCGAGAGTCTGTGAAATAATGGTGGCGAACAAGAAGAGTGGAGAAGCATGCTTATATTTATATTTATGCATTTGGCAGACACTTTTATCCAAAGCGACTTACAGTGCACTTATTACAGGGACAATCCCCCTGGAACAACCTGGAGTTAAGTGTTTTGTTCAAGGACACAATAGTGGTGGCTGTGGGGATTGAACCAGCAACCTTCTGATTACCAGTTACGTGCTTTAGTCCACTATGCCACCACCACACCCTATGCCTAATGCTTATTGGCTAAGATAACAGGAGGGGTGTGCTTATGAGGTAATGTGTGATAACAGTACGCTTTGAATGAGAGGATCAGACGATAAAGCTGGTGTCTCGGCTTTGTTGTTTTGCTCAATAAAGACTAACCTTTGACATCTGGAACCCCTGACTTCCAGAGTTTTCTTACTGAGAGAGAAAAAGAGTCTTCAATATTCCACGACACGTATTGTCTGTATTGTTTTTCTGTGGAGTGTTCTGATGTTATTTGTACTAATACATGTTTCTACTGGTCATGTATGTCATGTGATAGGTCTACTTACCGCAGTAAAGATAGTTTGTGTTTCGATATTCAGACTTTATTTGCCTATAAATCTGCCTTGCGCTGCTGTAGACATGTAAATAATATCTCCTGTTATTGTTCACTATTTGTGAATTCAGGTGACGTGGTCCTCCGGTCCGTAATCAGTGTTTTTTTTTCATACCAACTCTTCATTTTTTAGTGCGTATTGCTCATGACATTATCATAATGTGTGTAAATAAAAAGCTTGACACTCCATAAATATGTTATACAAACCCTAAATATTTTTACATATTTATTCAATGTTGTTAACACTGCTTTTAGCAAAATAACCCTAACTTTACAGGAGGACAAATATAACTATTGCAATGTAATGTATGCTACTGTTCATGTGTTGCATTATTGTAACTTAACACTCAAGTGTCAATAAAGGCAATCACTGTAAACAACAGTGCTACCTACAATACTAAATAAGACTCTGACTCTGCACTCAAAAAGGTATATGATACATATTACATTTTAATATTAAAATGTACATCTACATGAGTTCATAATCTTAAAAACATGAACAAAATAAGGTAAATATTTAAGTTGCCTATATTATGTTTTTTTCCCCTAATTTAGGTCATTGTCCCTCATAATGTTTGTTCTGTCAGAGATTATTTAGCAGAGATGTATTTCACATGCGATCCGTAAACGTCACAGGCAGCTCTCAGACGCAATCCGTAAACGTCACTGGCAGCTCTCAGACGCAATCCGTAAACGTCACTGGCAGCTCTCAGACGCAATCCGTAAATGTCACAGGCAGCTCTCAGACGCAATCCGTAAACGTCACTGGCAGCTCTCAGACGCAATCCGTAAACGTCACTGGCAGCTCTCAGACAGCTCTCAGACGCAATCCGTAAACGTCACTGGCAGCTCTCAGACAGCTCTCAGACGCAATCCGTAAACGTCACTGGCAGCTCTCAGACGCAATCCGTAAACGTCACTGGCAGCTCTCAGACGCAATCCGTAAACGTCACAGGCAGCTCTCAGACAGCTCTCAGACGCAATACGTAAACGTCACTGGCAGCTCTCAGACACAAGCTCTCAGACGCAATCCGTAAACGTCACTGGCAGCTCTCAGACGCAATCCGTAAACGTCACTGGCAGCTCTCAGACGCAATCCGTAAACGTCACAGGCAGCTCTCAGACAGCTCTCAGACGCAATACATAAACGTCACTGGCAGCTCTCAGACGCAATCCGTAAACGTCACTGGCAGCTCTCAGACGCAATCCGTAAACGTCACAGGCAGCTCTCAGACAGCTCTCAGACGCAATACATAAACGTCACTGGCAGCTCTCAGACGCAAGCTCTCAGACGCAATCCGTAAACGTCACTGGCAGCTCTCAGACGCAATCCGTAAACGTCACTGGCAGCTCTCGGACGCGATCCGTAAATGTCACAGGCAGCTCTTCACATAAAATGTATTTTAAATTATAATTTTAAATTCATCCTATCAGCTGTTATAGCCAAGTACACTCAATGTTTACTGAAACATAAAAATCTAGTTAAAGTTAATTAATGCATGTTTTCTAGTTTTCCACAATTCAGTGATAAAACAAAAAACAATATTTACCTACATATATTTTTACAAAACACTCTTCTTTTTTTTTTTTTATGAACAGGGTGTGTAAAACCTGCTACACTCACTATCATTTTGTATTATTATTATAAGCCAACAATAACTTGTTGTTGTCCAGTT
Organism: Myxocyprinus asiaticus; assembly: GCF_019703515.2. NCBI lineage: Eukaryota > Metazoa > Chordata > Actinopteri > Cypriniformes > Catostomidae > Myxocyprinus > Myxocyprinus asiaticus. Next base: position 54,887 of record NC_059379.1, read on the forward strand.
TGTCATTATAATTTGATACAGTATTATTATTATTATTATTATTATTACTTTGTAAATTACGGTGTAAATTATTATTTACACCGTATCATGGCTGACCCTGCACTCTGACCCCAGCTTAGCTGGGATATGTGAAAAAAAGAATTTCACTGTATATGTGCAAATGTATAATGTGTGATAAATAAATAGTTATAATTATTATTAATTGAGTATTTGTTTTATACAAAAGTAATATATTTCTCTCTTATTTACTTTCACCTGGAGCTTATATTCTGACGCTGCAGTGTATTCATCATGTTGCAAAAGGCTGTATTTATGTTAGCATCGTTGGCAACATTCATTACAGTATTGTAACATTAAACACACAAGCACGCCGGCCCCTCAGCACACTAGAGCAGAAGGAAGAAAAAAACATTGCTGAAAGCGCTGAAACTTTGCTCGGTGCAGAATAATCTGGAATAATGTTAAACATCTCTCTGCAACCTGAACTTGTTCAGAACGTCAAATCTTTGTGACACATGTGCTAAAAACAAACTAGACGCAACGCAATGAATGAAACGGAACGTTTTTGAGTGAAACAGTGTTTTTGAGACCTTCTTGAGAAGTTATTTTTAACTTTTGACACTGTCTAAAAACGTGACGGTCCTGTGAGACACTGAAGAAACAGCGAGACGCAGTGCAGCAGGCATGGACGTTCGTCCAGCACGTTTACATAGGAAAACAATGGAAAAACAGAGCAGACGCGGGCAAAAAACACGTTCGGCATGAATGGCCCCTTACTCATCCATTCGCACGTATCTGTGAGTGAAAGCGTGTGGGCGAAACAAGTTCGGAAGGCCTGTATATCTTTTTTCATAAATTAAAAACCCCAACTAAAATTCCTACTTGAAAAACTGACCCAATCCAGTGGACCTCTAACATAAACAGCTCTGAGAGCGCTGACAACAGCATATTCACACGTGACAACACAACAACATGTGACATGCCACCCTCAAGCGGTTTTTGCAGAGCTTTCCTACAGGGGCGGGGGTCCCCCGATGTCCGGGGCCCCACGCAATTGCGTGGTGGTTAAAACCGCTACTACCTGCGCACATCCGTGTCCCACATGAAAAGCGTATTTAGCACTCATAAAGTCAAATGAATGTAATAAGGTTGCTTCATCGCCTGACGGAAATGCATACGGACGTGGCTGAAATGAGAGCATTAAAATAAAGGTACATCTTTAAAAAACTTCTATATTGATATTTACACGTTATATTGATAACATTGTATCGTTGGTCATTGGATCGATGGATCGTTACACCCCTACTCATTATATCATCTGCTGCTGTAGATATTCCTTTAAACGAGAAATACAAACCAGCAGCTGGTCTCCAGACTGATATCTAACGTGTCGTTTATTTCTCGTTTATCAGGGGTTTTCCTCCAAAGCCAGATTTGGATTCAGACGAAGCAAGACTTCCAAAGAACAGTTTCAGGATGCAGCGTTTCAACCTGCTACAGACACAGCTATTAAAAGTGAGTTACGTTGTCATTTTCTATGTTCCTCGACGCAGAAAACTTTTATTGATTTATATTTATCTAAAGCACTTGGCTGTAAATCAGCATAAAACTTTGGACTTTATTCATGAAACACAAGTGGAATGAATTTCTGTGTAAATTTGACATTAAAACCATTCTTCCATAAAGTCACACATTCAGTTAAATGGGACAAGTTATGTAAAAATGGCTTTATGGACGATTTACTTTCTTGAAATACTCATGTTTTCTAAATATGGCCCATTAATTTTAAATGTAATATTTTTCTTTTTATTTATACTTAAATATCTTTGTTTTAAAATGACTAATGCTTCAGACTAAACAAAAGAAGAGTGGATATTTATGAGCCCTTTTTAAAAGCATCGGAACATCACAGTGTTCTGTATGTGATGAATGACGTATGTGAGTCTCTCATTCGCAGTTGACAACATGGGCAGATTGATTGTGGCAGGAGGTGCGGCGGTTGGATTGGGAGCTTTGTGTTATTATGGACTCGGAATGTCGAATGAGATGGGAGCCATCGAGAAAGCCGTGTAAGACTTCCCTTCAGCTTCAAACATAAAACCAAAATCCAGTTTACATCAAGCTGTGCAGATAGACGTAACGATTGAACTTCTCATTGAATCATGTGCAGTCAGATCCTGATGGCTTGTTCAAAATACAGCTTGTAGTCAGAACATTTGTCAGCTACACTTTCCTTCATTACCATCTCAGCACAAGTGTCTATTGAAGTGTTTTTAGAGATATTTGACCTCCATCGCTAGATCTTTATAATGTGTAGTGCATGTGACCTCATATTGAATTGAGTTGCTACAGTTATACAGTAAGAAAATGCATGTTTACAGTTTGTCGTGGAAGTCTTATAGAGAATTGCTTTCATTCTCGGAATAAACGCACAACTGAATGCCTGCAGAATCTGAAAGTGTTTGTGTGTTTTCCAGCATCTGGCCGCAGTACGTGAAGGAGAGAATTCATTCCACATACATGTATTTCGCAGGCAGCGTGGGACTGACGGCGCTCTCCGCTGTAGCCGTTAGCAGAACGCCAGCGCTCATGGGACTCATGATGAGGGGATCCTGGCTGGTAATTTGATTTATTGCCCTTTAAAAACATTCTTCATAACAATCATTTCTTACTGCATGAACTAGTATAGTAACATTTTTCAATTTGCTGTATGAAGTGGATGTGAACGCATACTGTAATTCTATATTGCAGTGATCCATCTCTCAATGAAATATCCATATTGAGTTTATTATTGAGCATTTAAGTGCAGTTTCCTGGTTTGTTTCCTCGACTTGCTAGAACTTCCAATAGTTCCTCAAATATTCTCTTATTTATTGTTCACAGGCAATTGGGGCAACGTTTGCTGCCATGATCGGTGCAGGAATGTTGGTGAGGTCAATCTCGTACGAGCACAGTCCTCTGCCGAAACACCTGGCCTGGGCGCTACATGCAGGTAAAGTGTTTAACGGTCTGATCAGAGCTGTCGAACCTTCAGAAGCCAGAAATGATGCCGTTTTCTAACACGCCTCTAGAGGGCAGCACAGTCCACACTTGAGAGTTGTTGTTCAACACTTTCCTGGAGGACTAACACTGAACATTTTGAATGTCTCCCTTGTTTGACACACCCAGTTAAGATCATGGAGCACCATACTGATTAGCGAATCAGGTGTGATACATAAAGGTGACAGCCAAAATGTGTCATGTTAGTGGTCCTCCAGGAAAGGATTGGGAATCACAAGGTTCATTCACCATTGAGCTCTAAAGAAAATCTCAAAAGACAAAACTTGTTTTCACATGAAAGTTATTGGTCCTCTTAGACAAACAAATGCAGCTTAATGTTCAGCACTGTTTGTGTTTTTGTGCAGGTGTCATGGGAGCCGTTATTGCTCCATTAACTCTCTTGGGCGGCCCACTGATGATTCGAGCAGCCTGGTACACAGCAGGCATTGTGGGCGGTTTGTCGACCGTGGCCATTTGCGCACCCAGCGAGAAGTTTCTCAGCATGGGTGGTCCACTCGCTGTGGGCTTCGGCGTGGTGTTTGCCTCTTCTCTGGGTACAAAGCACTCGCGGTCCAGCAGATATTTTGTGACACACTGTTCAGTTCATGAGTCTCTTTGATCTGTTTGTGGTTTGATGAAATTATGTTTCTCTTCAAAAGGCTCCATGTTCCTGCCACCCACCTCAGCGCTAGGTGCCGGTCTGTACTCAGTGGCGGTTTATGGAGGTCTGGTTCTGTTCAGCATGTTCCTGCTGTATGACACGCAGAAAGTCATCAAGCGCGCGGAGACGCATCCTCTGTACGGTGTTCAGAAATACGACCCCATTAACGCGTAAGTGATTTCTGAGGGAATAATAAAGCAAATGTCACCAGTTTATATGAACTCTATCCATCATTTAAAAATGCAACAAACATCACTGAGTGTGACTGAATTTGATGCATTATTAATTCTGCAACTGTTTCATTACTGTAATGTCTTTGGTTGTGGCTGTGCTTCTACAGATGTATGGGCATCTACATGGACACTCTAAACATCTTCATGCGACTGGTGATGATTCTCGCCAACGGCGGCGGAAACAGAAAGAAGTAAACATCAGCAGACATCGAGACATTAGACTGTTCTTGTGGGAAACATCAAGAAGAAAATATAGCTGCATTTAGTTGTTTAAAAGCAGTAAAAACATTCAGTTTGCTCTCAGCTCAATTACATGTTTAACCCATCAGACAGTAAAAAAACTTATTATTATGAAGGTGAATGCAGATCCGCCTAATTCCACATGTTGTGTAATTATAAAGAATATTTGTGTTTTGTTTATTTGACTAATAAGCATTTAGCTCAGTACAGACTCAAGTTATTGCAGAAAGTGAAGCTACTGAAGTCTGTTCTGGATCTGTGTGTTGCATTTGTTTTACAAGAGAACGCTTGTGTCACACATATTCTGGTATTCCTGCAGTTTCGCATTTATGGTTCAATAAACTTTATTTGCATCTTCACTTACTAGATCGTAATTGCACATTTTACTGCATTCAAGTAGACATGAAATGAGTACCCACTTTAAAAATATATTTAACCAACCTTCTGTTGGACTGTTATTGTCTATAGATATCACTTGTACATATCTGAGCAGAATGATGTAGAATGACCTGCTGATTCTGAATCCCTTTATAAAATTATTTAAATGTCGCACATTAAGAAATGTACTTTGACATTTTTAATTTACTAGTTCGAGATTTAATTATTTTCTTTGAGCGTTTAGGAGCAGGTTTTTGCCATTTAAAAGTTTCTTTACAGGTACACCCGAACTCAACATGAAAAAACTCTCACAAGTCAGTAAATCTGTGTCCGTCCTGATCTAGGGTTTGTCAGTGGCTGTTTGTGTTTTTGCTGTTGAGAGAATCTGAGGACAGATCGAGAATTCACTCACCAGATGACAGTGAGATTAAAGAATAATCCTCGTGTCCACCATCTGTGTTCCCATTGGTGATTAAATCCAGAACGGAGGCTGCTGCCAGCTGATGCCAACATCTGCACTGCCACAGGTGCATCTGACTTTAACAAATCAGATGTCCATAATACTATCATCACATTTGCTGCTAAAGCACCGACAAAACCCTGAAAAAGCGATCAGTGTCACTGCTACAACTTGAGCGGAGGTGTCCTGACAGCTGTTGATCAGTCCTGCAGAGAGCATGTCAAACAAATAAGAGCCCATTATTATTATTATACAGATCGTTCCAACACTAAATCCTGAAAAAGCCTTTGAAAAGGCCAAAACTTGCCATGTTGCATAGCCACCCTAAACAAACTTCAGTTAAATTAAGCCAAAAATTGAGAGGTTGTGTTTTATTGTGAATATAGTCACTGAAGTGTGTTGTTTGGCACGATGCAAAGCAGAGGAAACCTTTCAGCCGTGACTATATTCACAATGTATATATTGTGAATATGACAGCCTTGGGTGATTTATTGCTTTTATACAACGGTTGCCATAGCAATAACTCCATGTCAAAGTTTAAGGGGCTTCGCACTGTACCTTAGAACACAACTTTAGCCATGGTAAAAATCACAGTAACAGGTCTCTGGAGGGTATTGTTTTTTTTATTATTATTATTAGGGGACATGTTTTTTTTTAAATTAAATCTTACAATAATAAAGAAAAGCAAAAAAAAAAAAATATATATATATATATATATATATATATATACAATCAACATTTAAACCCCACAACCACCCATCCCAATCCCCGACCCCCCAACAAACATCCCTGTGGTCACACATGAGTGAATACTATAATAAAAAACTATAGTTACTCTAAATAGTTGCCCTATTTCCCAACAAACAAATTCAAGTTACCCTGTCTTCCAAATGACACCTCTTCAAAAGCTGCCACCCTCTCCATCTCCGTGCACCACTCCCGAAATGAGGGCGCACCAGCCGACCTCCTGCCTGGCGATCATCACACTGGTCAGAACCCAATTCTCTATGTGACTGTTCCCCACATCGATGACCGCCCCATCACCCAAAACACAGAGTCTGGGGAAAAACGAAACCCGAGTGCCCATCACGTAATACACAAAACTCTGAAACTTCAACCAGAATTCCTGGATCTCATCACACCACGAAAAAAACATGGGCCATGTCTCCATCCTCCGATTGGCATCGCCAGCAGGTGGGTGTGTCTTTAAGACTAAGCTTATACAATCTAGAGGGGGTCCAATAAAATGTATGTAAAATTTTGAATTGCATAAGGTGCACCCTTGCATCTCTAGATGCAGACATGATGTTTTTTAGAATCCTAGCCCACACTCCCTCCTCCAATACCAAGTTTAAATCTTTCTCCCATAATCTCTTGAGAGAAGTTAAAGCTCCATCCCCCAGACTCTGAATTAGCAGGGAGTAATACACTGATGCCTCATGAACTTTTCCAAAAGCAGTTTGGAAACCTTTCACCTCTCCCAGAGAATCTGCCGCTTTACGAGGGTGTATGCTACTCCCAAAAATTGTACAGAGCTGGTGGTGCAACTGTAAATACCTAAAGAACTGAGATCTGGGAATCCCAAAATGTTGAACCAAATTTTCAAAAGATCTCAATACTCCACTCTCATATAGGTCACCGAGCGTATTAACCTCCCTCACGATCCACTCTGACCAGCAGAAAGGGGACTTATTAATACATAATTTTGGGTTCAGCCATATGCTCGAGGCAACATTTAAATAAATGTCCGAAGTAAACACTCTGGACACGTTTGTCCATATCGAGTGCAAATGCGAAATAACGGGGTGTGACTTAACTTCTCCGGATAGTTTGATAGAAAGGCTTTGCAATGTCAAAATAGGGGCAAGAACTTCCTGTTCAATAAAAAACCAGGGAGGGGCTCTCTCAGGTGGAAGTGACCAATGAGCCAAATGTCTGAGACCGAATGCATAATAATAAAACAAAATCTTGGGTAGGCCTAGCCCACCTTTGTCAATCGGCCTATGTAACTTATTAAAATGTAATCTGGGATGCTTACCATTCCAAATGAAGGACTTCGCTATGCTATCAAATTGCTTGAAATAAAAGAGGGGGACATCTACAGGGAGAGATTGTAGCAGGTAGTTAAATTATGGAATACAATTAATTTTAATAACATTAACCTTCCCAATCATAGATAAGTGTAATGAAGCCCACCTGACCACATCGTTCGAAAAACTTTTTATTAAAGGGATCAAAATTAACTCTAACTAAATCAGACAAATTTGCTGGGAATAAAATGGCCAAATACTTAATGCCCTGTCTGGGCCACTGGAAGGCACCTGGCTGAAAAGAGCTGTCAGAGCCAAAGCTTCGGATTTAGACCAATTGACTCTGTATCCTGAGAAATTAGAAAAGGAATTAATAATTCTGTGGAGGCAAGGCATAGGTTTAGAAGGGTCGGAGACGAATAATATAATCTCATATGCGTAAAGCAAAAGCTTGTGGTCACCCCTGGAAAATCATCTTCCTTTCTTATCGCCGCTGGTTCCAGGGTAAGACAGAACAATAATGGGGAAAGAGGGCAACCCTGCCGGGTGCCCCTATCCAGAGTAAAATAATCTGAAATTAATCCATTTGTTCGTACTGCCGTTAACGGGTGTCTATAAAGTAACTTATTCCATCCAATAAAAGTATTCCCAAACCCATACATTTCCAAAATCTTAAAAATGGAATCCCATTCCACCATATCAAATGCCTTTTCGGCGTCAAGTGAGATGGCAGCGACCGGATATTGATCATTCACCACTGACCACATGATATTGATGAGACACCTAATGTTATCAGAAGAGCTGCGGCCCCGAATATACCCCACCTGATCTATATGTATAAGAGATGTTATAACTTTACTTAATCAGTTAACCAAAATTTTGGACAATATTTTAACATCTAGCTGGATCAGGGAAATTGGACGGTAACTCTTAAACTTGCTTGGATCTTTGTCCTTTTTAAGAATCAGGCTTATCTGGGCTTGTGTCATGGTTGGCGGAAGCTTTCCATTCTTTAATGATTCCGTATAAACTTCTAACAAAAGTGGCGCCAGTTCTGTAGCATAAGATCTAAAAAATTCAGCAGCAAAACTATCTGGCCCTGGCGACTTGCCTGTAGGCAAGGCCTTAATTACCTCGCCAAACTCCTCCAAGATTATCTCAGAATCAAGAGAATTGTTTTGCTCAGTCATCAGTTTAGGGAGATCTAATGGTTCCACAAAGTTTCTAATATCTTCATCAGTGCACGAAGACGTGGAACTATAAAGATCAATATAGAATTCTTTAAAAGCATTATTAATATCAATGGCTGAGGTAAAAATTACACCACCAGCAGATTTCACTGAGGGAATGGTAGACTCTCTCTGCTTTATTTATCTAGCCAAAAGCTTCCCTGCTTTGTCCCCCGACTCAAAGTATGACTCTCTTGCCCTGAATAACCAAAACTCCACCTTCCGTGACAAAATACTATTATATCTGTATGTCAATTGGGTCAATTCTCTGAGGCCATCAGATGACATTCTGCGCTTCAGCTCTGCCTCTGCACTTTTAATATTCCCTTCCAACTCCACGAGTTCCCGCGCTTTGGATTTTTTGGTGAATGAGGCATACTGTATGATCCGACCCCTAAGAACCACCTTAAGTGCCTCCCAAGCCACGCCCACAGAGGATACTGAGGACCAGTTGGTCTCCATATAAACATTGATTTCAGCCTTTATCATTTGTTGGAAATCAGGATTTTGCAAAAGGGACACATTAAAGTGGCAGCTATATGATTTCTTTTTCTCCATGTGGCAACACCTCTAAACTCACCAGGGTGTGATCTGAGACTAAGATGTTTCCAATTGAGCAGTCAACAACAGATAAAATGAGGGACTTAGATATAAAAAAAATCTATTCTAGAATAAATCTTATGGACTGATGAAAATAAATGATAGTCCCTACCAGATGGGTTCAAAAGTCTCCAAATATCTGTTAGACCAAGATATTTACACAACCTGTGAAGTGTCAGTGTTGCTCTAGGGGGCTTACACACTTTTGCTTCACTATGATCAAGGACTGAATCCATCAAAAGATTAAAGTCTCCTCCCAATATTATATCATGAAGGGTGCCAGCGGCTTGCAACATCCCTTCAAGATCTATAAAAAAGCTCTGATCATCAGCATTAGGTGCATAAATATTAGCCAAAATCAACCTTTGCCAATGAATTTCTGCTAAAACTATAATGACTCTTCCTAATTTATCTTTAATCTGTTTGAGACATTTGAATTGTAGATGTTTATTTATCAATGTAATGACTCCCCTGCTCTTACTTGAGCCAGCACTAAAGAAAACGTGTCCACCCCATATCTTCCCAAATGTTTCAGCTTCCTGCGGAGAAAGATGCGTTTCTTGAAGAAACACTATATCATATTTCTTATGTTTAAGAAAATAAATAACCTTCCTTCTTTTTATGGGGTGCCCCAACCCATTCACATTCCATGTGGAGAGAGACAATCCACTCATATTAACATTTGACATTTCGACATATTAGAAAAAATAGATTGTGTGTCAAAAATAAAATTATAAAGACTACATTCTCCATTTGTGCAACAAACAACCCACGAAATTTCCCCGAAAAAAAAAAAACAGAAAAATGAAAAACATGCGCATTAACCCTGCGCTTACGAGAGCCCTCACGACAGCTTTGCTGTCGGATTGCTCAAGTCCAGTGTTTCTATATACATTTTGTGATACAGAATTACACAGCAAAAAATAGTCTATAAAACAAACTCCAGCCAATAAACGGAATAAGCACAAAAAACTTGTAGATTCATCCTAGCGGAACCAGCACAAAAAAAAAAAAAAAAAAGAAGGGGCTGTTCGGTTCTTTGGGCAGTCAAACGAATGTTCAGTAAGCTGGCCCGTTCGGCCAATACATGAATGCAACAAAAGACCCAATCACTCCAATGTCCTGCAAGAGATATTCCACAAAACAAACTCCAGGCCACAGGAGGCATAAGCACCAAAACGTGCAGATTTATCCACAAGCTGTCCCAAAGAAATTATATTACACAAAACAAACTCCAACCACTAGGCAGAACGAGCACAAAAAGAGACGAAAAAGGCGCCCAGTTTCCTCGAACAGTCAAGTGAATTTTCTGTGAGTCAGGCCCACTAAACAGCAACATGAAAGTCACCAAACAGCTTACTCACTCCAATGTTTTTATGAAGGACAGTGCTTGCTGTGGGCATGTAAATTCTCTACGTCCATCCTTAGTATCTATTCTCAGTTTGGCTGGAAACATCTGAGTAAAAGCGATCTTCCGTTGATGTAAGAGTTTCTTGCCTCTTGTCGAATTCGCAAAGTCTGGGAACAAGAAAATGCTATGGTTCTTCCAAGAAAGCTTTCCTTTACTCCTCGCCTCGCATAACACAAGATCTTTATCGGATGATCTCAGAAATTTGGCCAGAATTGATCGGGGTCTCCCTCAGCGGATCTCCGAGCCGGGACCCTGTGAGATCTCTCGATTTCCAGCTTATAGCCTGTTATGTCGAACAGACTCGGGATGAGCTCATCTAGGATTTTTACCATATCTCAGCCTTCCTCATGGTCAGGAATTCCAACAGTTCAGATGTTGTTTCGTTGATTACAATTCTCCAAATCCTCCAGTTTTTCCCAAATGCATTGCAAATCCACCTTGGTCGCTAATGGATTAGCAGCAGTTCCCTCTCCAATGACTCCAGATAATCGTTCCATTTCTCGACGTCCCCCATTCTTGTAACCTACTCAGTGAATTTCGACTCCATGACCGTAATCGATCAACGTATTACAGCAAGATCCTCCAAGTCCGCTACGACCTTAGTCAGGATCACTGACATGCTGGACAGTTGACGCTGGATTTCTCCCGCCGCACCGTCCAAACTGAGTCCCTGGTCTGTGGCCCTGTCTGGGGTGTCAGCTTGAGCACATAAGTGTCTTTTAATAACTCCAGAGCCCGAGGATTTTGAATTCTTTGACATATTGTCTTCATAGAACAGTTAAGAATTAGGGTGTATCGAATCTCACCGGTTTATGACACAAATAGTAATAAAACTAGAAAAGTGCACAGAGCTCGCCATTCACACGTCTGACCCTCGCATGGCGTCACCAGAAACCCCTGTATACCATTTTGAATTTAATTGAAAGCCTACTTTTTCGAACTCCTCCTAGACTGAAAGTCCAATTCGCTTGAAATTTGTCATGTGTCATCTAGGGACATTCATAACAAAAAGTTATAAAAAGCTTTTTAATAGACTAAATGGTTCTCAAACAATACTTCAATGAATTAGATGGCAAGATGCCAAAAAGCATCAGAGGCTGTATCTTGGTGATGTTTTGCTGTATTGACATTGAATTTTGTGTGTCTCATTGGCATCAAACCCTGACAGCACCACACAAATTCGGTGACAGTGCCAACTATTGGACAAAAGTTATCATTAAATGTTTTTTTTTTTTTTTATATAACCATTTCTATTACATTTTTTACAGCTTTTCTTAAAATAATTTTCAGAAATGTCCAATCATATTTCCTTGCATACTGATGGTTTGCTAGGCCCTGTAATTGCTGCTTGTTATTTTTATTCATGCAGACAATACCATCATAACTATCATAATAAAATAAATTAAAAATAAACAAATAATTATATTGCTTTAGATCTATTTTAGATGCTTACAAGCTATTTGAATAATGCTTTAAAATCATGACACATGCACTTAAAGGCCCTATGCCGCTTGAACCCCAAAAATGGCTGCTTGCAAGTATTTATTTATTTATTTTTATTATTGTTATTTCTGTATTGTACTAACACATAATAACTCAATTTTTCAGTTGTTCTGTAGAAATAATTGTGCTAGAATATCAGTAAGCTAGTCTTGGCACATATTTATTTATTTACCTCACAAAAATTCTAAAACAGATGATGAATCTGATTAATTCTGCACTGCTTTCATGAGTTGTTTGGTTAAGTGTTGGTTTGTTTAGTCTGATCTGATCATTATTTCATAATAATTAAAGGCTGCCTTATTAAACTACACACTACATTATTGCTGAATTTTAATCTTCATTGAACAAAAGGCAATAAAGACATGGCACTTTATTTTGTAAGATGTATAGTTTGTAAGAATGTCTTTATCAAGACAAAAAACACTTGAACACAAACAACCAAGCAATGGAGTGAAGTCAGATCAAGGCTGCATCTGAAAGCTAGAAAAAGCTGCCTTCAGAAGCTGGCCCGAGGATTTTGGGGCCCTAGATGAAATCATGTAAATGGTTTCCACTGGTGTGAAAATGATCATAACATAAAACATCCATAGAACCACTGAAAACGTGATGATTGGATTTTTTTTAAAAAAGAAAGCAATAAAAAAATAAGCACTATATAGGTCAGTAGATCATAAATAATGTGTCCAAGAACTTCTTTTTTTCCCATAAAGATGTTAGATTAAAATGTACATGCATGTATAAGGGAATATGTTTATTTAAGGTGCTGTGACAAGTCGGCATTTCTTTACTATTTCAAGTTTTCACCATTTTAATTACATTTCAGCTTTTTTCTAGAAGTAATAGGGTCTCAATTAATATGAGGTCATGGAAACTGCAAGTTTAATAATTACAGGGTAACATTTTACAAAAAGGTTATATTTGTTAACATTAGTAAATGCATTAGGTATCAGGAACAATTAATAATATAATTGTACAGAATTTAACCCTCCTATGGTATTGAAAAATGGACCTCCCTTATTCGCAGTCATTTTTGACCAGAAGGGTCAGATGTGTTTTTTTTATTTTATTTTTTTTTTAAGATAATGACACCATTTCTTCTTCCCTGAAGTAAGAACAATAAAATTATGCATTTTGGGGGGGATTTTATGCTATTTTTATCTTAATTATATGTAAATTTCTAAATGTTACCATTACTTTGCATATACAAATAAGCAAATAAAAAAAATAAAAAAAATATTAAATTCAGAACCTACACTAAGTTGAGACATGAAGACAATATGAGAATGTGAAATAAACTGGAGGCAGATTTCTGCTCTCTGGTGAACAAAATATGTGATGACTTGTAACTTAATTTTATATTTGATCACAATATATGCATTTGGATATATATTTAGACATTATCAAACTATTATTTGTCAAAGTTTAGCATTTTAAATTGATTTGAAGTGTCAGTTTTTGCAGTTAATGTCATTATGCTTGCAATCAAACCTGACCATGGTGTTACAAAGAGAAGACACAGAATAAGCATTTTTACCAATCATTTATTTCAAACATACAAATGTAATAACTCAAAGTAAATACATAATAATGTAAAGAAAATGAACATCAAGAAACAGAAATGAACAGCACAATTCTGAAAATAGAGTACAGAAGAATCAGATTAAACATTTTGCAATTTCAAACTTTCTGTAGTAACAATTTATTTTTTATATATATTATTTTATTGTGTGTGTGTGTTCTGCATTGTGAGTGTGTTATCATCTCACACCTTAGTTTCTGAGTGTGTGTATTTAGCATTGTGACTGATTTGTTTAGTTTTTTTGGCAAATGCAAAAAAGCTCTGTGTTGTGGTCTCACCAATTAATTTTTGTGTGTGTGTGTGTGTGTGTGTGTGTGTGAGTGTGTGTGTGTGTGTGTGTGTGTGTGTGTGTGTGAGTGAGTGTGTGTGTGTGTGAGTGAGTGAGTGAGTGAGTGTGTGTGTGTGAGTGTGTGTGTGTGTGTGAGTGAGTGAGTGAGTGAGTGAGTGTGTGTGTGTGTGTGTGTGTGTGTGTGTGAGTGAGTGAGTGAGTGAGTGTGTGTGTGTGTGTGTGTGTGAGTGTGAGTGAGTGAGTGTGTGTGTGTGTGTGTGTGAGTGTGAGTGAGTGAGTGAGTGAGTGAGTGTGTGTGTGTGTGTGTGTGTGTGTGTGTGTGTGTGTGAGTGAGTGAGTGAGTGTGTGTGTGTGTGTGTGTGTGTGTGTGTGAGTGTGTGTGTGTGTGTGTGTGAGTGAGTGTGTGTGTGTGTGAGTGAGTGAGTGAGTGAGTGTGTGTGTGTGAGTGTGAGTGAGTGAGTGAGTGAGTGTGTGTGTGTGAGTGTGTGTGTGTGTGAGTGAGTGAGTGAGTGAGTGAGTGTGTGTGTGTGTGTGTGTGTGTGTGTGTGTGAGTGAGTGAGTGAGTGAGTGTGTGTGTGTGTGTGTGTGAGTGTGAGTGAGTGAGTGAGTGAGTGTGTTTGGCACTGAGGATGTTTTACAGTCTCACCCTGTCATTTCTGTCAGTTTTTTCTGCATTGTGGCTGATTTATTGATTGTATTTGAAAAAACAAAAACATTGCTCAGTTTTTTTGGTCATTCAAATTCATTTTCAATGGTTGGTAAATTTTGACTGTGAATCCCAAAGGTATCGCTTTTTTTTTTTTTTAGGACCAATTTTTGTATGTATTTATTTATTTATTTTTGTATGTTCAGATGGCAAATGAAGGAAAAGTCACCAAGTCTTGTACTGCTCAGATAAAGTTAACAATTTTTTTAAATGAGAAAAATATTATTTTGGTCAAAAATGACAGAATACCATAGGAGTGTTCATAATCTTAATGTTTTTATTTTTTTAAATAAAAAAGCAATCATTCATTGTTTGTTCATGCCAGTTCTTATTGCATTAACTAACGTTAACATATACAATTTTTAATGTTAAAAATGCATAATTATATGTAGTAATTTAATTTACATTAACCAAGATTGTTATATAAGTATCATTCATTGTTGGTTCATTTTAACTAATGTGGTTAGTTATGTTAACAAATACAACTGTACAGTACACAAAATAAGAAAATGCTGTTTAAAATAGTTTTAGATGAAGAAATTATGTCACATGCGGGACACTTCTGACAATGCTTGAAAATGTTATGTCAAGTACCCACATAACTAATTGTTTAAATGTTTATTTAGTGCAACAAAATCAATGAAAACAAAAAGTTGGCAAGAATATGCACAAAAGTGAATAAAAGTTACAACATTAGTGACGATCAGGTAGGGTTAGGTTAATAATCTTATAATTCTTTTTATAAAAAACAAAATAAATAACATTACATGTTTTTATCTTTTAAAAGATTTAACTACATTTTATTTCATCTTCATTCCATTTATTTTTATTTTTTTCTTTTTTCTTTTTTTTGTAAATACTTTGTTACATAAATACATAAAAAAGATTATGCTTATATACTTTCAAAACATCATCAACAAAAAAAGAATTAATGAAAAGTGATTCTGCTGCAGGACCAACCCCTGAGCATGAACACATTACAAATTGAAAATGTTGACAGTAAATGATTGTATTACAGGACACACAGTTTTCTTCCTCCATGAGGCACTCAGGGTTAACCCTAACCCTAACCCTAACCCGCTCAGGAAACTGAAACCTCCATTCATCCGCATTTACTATCAGAACATTTATATTTTCTTGGAGACATTTTACACTAGATAGTTATTGCAAGGATTCATACCTTTAAACAGAAATAAGCCTCAGCAGTCTCTATAAAAGTATTTCTAAAGTCTTCATCCAGTAATATTAACGACTGTGATTGGCCCATCCTGGCCAGCGCTGAGAAAAGTAACAATTATCATGTGAAAGTGCCGTCTATGTGCTGTTTCGGTAGAGGCCAGGACCTCTAGATAATAATTTACACCAGATTAATGTTTGCTGAAATCCAGATTTTCAGATCCAGTTTTAAACCTTTCTTTGTATCTGCACTGGAAGTCACTGACTCCTGAGTTTCTGGAGACAGCAAAACTTTAAGAAGTTTATATGTCTTGTGTTTTTATATGCACAAACTGAATTAATTGTGCTTAACTAGCAAAAAGAGGTGCAACTGAGTGTCTGTTGTTCTGCAGTGTGTTCAGTTTCTATATTACATAGAAACACTGGATTTCACTGGAATACACAGCTTCATCCATACACTGTACACATATGATGCTTTAATTACCCATAATTCCGAGAAGAGAATGTGTAAACATAAACCCTCACAAAATAATGTAAAATCTGAGTGATTTAAGGAACTAAACAAGCAAATTTTAAGACCAAAACACTCCAGTATCAGACACTAGAGTTCAACAGTGCTTGGATTGTTTGGCAACACTTTCTAAAAGGTTTCAGAAAGAATCCATTAATAGTATTGTTAATATTCTACTTTAATATCTATAGGTTAGTTTGCTGCAGTGCTTTTGTCCTGTAACACTGGTAATCATATTTTCATAACTATGTTGTCTCTTTCTTTCACACTGTTTTTAAGATGATGAGAGAACTTGTGTTGTCTTCTTGTGAAAGATGTTTCTCACTACACACACACACACACACACACACACTCTATCATTCTCGTGATTCTTGTGACTGTTCTGCTTGCAAAGAAATACAGTATGATGTGTCACCAACACAAACACCCAATGCATGGCACATTCACCCCTTAAAATAGGTCAATGACAGATGTATTTGACTCTTACAGGAGCTGATACAAATATAGAATGATGCTTCCAGACACCTTTCCTTTACATTTGCCACAGAAGATGCAAAAGTAAATGAGTTTGGAGTGAATCTGCTAAAGCCTCACTTATATTTCCAGTTAAAGGCAAAAGTTGGATGTTCTGATTATGAATGAAAAATAAGAAACAATGAATTTTCATGATGAGTTTGAGAATGAATATATGACACTGAGCTTCTGTCTGATGTGTTTGTAGCTCTGAATAAATATACTACAATCTCCCAGAAGACACGTTTGCTTGAGCTGACGTGTGTTTGTGTGTCAGTTCAGGCGGTCGGTGGCATTGTAGCGTGAGTCACAGGATTACTGAAGCTGCTCAGTCTTATTTAAAGACGTCTTCAGACGGGTAGGTGCTACTGTGTCATTTCTATATGAACCTCTGGTGTGTTCATACTCTTTCTGCAGGATGAAGAATATGCGGAAAGAACACATTTTCATCTTTCTCCTCGTCTCGCTCTGCGTGTGTATGGGTGAGTAACTGGATATTTTACTGGTTGATGTAAGTTAGTCTTTCTCTAATCAGCTTCACAGTTGCGATTGTCTCAGTAATCCTTTAAGTACAATGGAAACACTGAGTGTGTGATAGTGAGAGAACAGAGCTGTACTTTATTAATGTGTTACAAGGTTATTTGTCATTTAATAATACAATTTGCAATAGTAGAATTGAGAAATTATTATTAAAAAATTCAAACATCTTTAATTTGATTTTTTTATGTTGCATTGGTCCATATGATTATTGTGTCAATAATTTTGTTAAACGTGTTGAACCTTTAATAATGACATCATGTCTTGCTGTTTATTTCTTACCACATTAGTCCTTGTTTTTGCCTGAACATGTTGATGTTTTATGTTCAAAATGTTTGATTAAAATTTCTGTTATTTGAGTTAGAGGTTTGTGCTTTGCAGGGAAATCAGACTTTGCTCCGTATTTCTATGATAATGGAGCCGGCAGTAACAATGGAAACATGGCTTTATTCAATGTTGCAGAAGACACGCCTGTCGGTTAGTATTCAAACTCTGAATGAACACACTGAAAACATGCCATCAAATATGGACTTTAGAAGAATAATAATATATAAACATATTCTGAAACCATAATGAGCTGATCACAGATGAACGTAGATTTAATTAGCGAATCACTTTGATCATGATCAATCTGCTTTTGTCTTGTGCAAAAAATCTCTTTAATTTTTACAACAAATAATTATTCAGCTGATCAATGCACATATCATTAACAGGGAATTGAATGTTATTAGATAATTTCAAATGATATATTAACACACTTATACTGTGTTTGAGATCATGTGATCTAATCTGGATAATTCACTTTATTCTTCCACAGGAACTCATGTGTACACACTGAATGGCTCTGACCCCGAGGGTGAACCCGTGACCTACGGCATGACCTTTGATAAGGGCTCTAAAGAGTTTTTCAGCATCGAGCCTAAATCAGGAAACGTGACTCTCATTGAACGTCTGGACAGAGAGGTGCGTACAGATGTTATTAAAAGTGTTTTTGATCCTGAGACATTAATGAAAAATATCAGCTGAAGCCAATCAGTGTGAATAATTCAAATTCAATTGATTTGTTTAGATTCAGGATGAGATTGTTGCAATTGTGACCATCACAGACGGCAGAAATCAGGTGATAAATCTCTTCACACACACTGTAGAGTTACGGCACAACAACACAAATAACTGTTTTAATTCCAAGATTACTTCTTAAAGCTGTAAAAGGTTTAAATTTAGATGTTCAATTACTTTCTTTTATCTCAATTTAATGTTTAGAGTCAATTATTAGTAATCCATTGGTAGTTTGAAGAATGTAAATAGAAGCTGTCAGTGTCAATTTCTGACTCTTCTGAGTTTGGGGCAGTACTGTCTGTTTGTCTGACCAATGGATGATGGAGGGAGTGTTCGGAAACTTCTGGAAACAATCGTGACCTTTTCACACTCTGTGTTTTGGAACGAGGAAGTAAATGTTTGCAGGGTAAACTTTGATAGTGGTGAATGGAAGTGAATTGGAGATCACGGCAAACATAATTTTTTGCTTACCCATCTGCTCCAACATCAAAAGAACAGTGCCACTATTACGTTTCTATAACTTTTCAAATGAAAAAAGAAAATAGAGATCAATGGATTACAACCATCAGAAGAGAGATGATAAATTTACTGTCACTTTTTCAGCAGCTGTATTAGAAACTTCATTACATCTGTGGTCACTTGTTTTTAAAACTAATTCCAGGGTAATATAATAAAGTATAATGTTATAAATTTACACTAAATCATTTAAAAAAATGCAACTACACAAAAGTTTGCTAGATTTTCACTGCTAAATAAGATGGAAATGTATCGTCACAGTCTGTGAAAATGGTAAATAGTTTTTGCAGTCCTGTTTGATGTCATTAGTGGTGCAGAAATGACACACTTTGCCTTTAAAGCTGAAGTGTGTAACTTTTTTGGTGTTAAAATACTTCAGACGACAAGTAAGCCAAGCTGGTTGAATTCTTGAAAACTGTAAACCGTTTGTCTCTTTGCAGCTTTATAATTCCTCTGTGTTTTAGAAACCCGTCCAGCCTGACATAATAACATTGACTCAACCAATGGCGTGAGATAGGGGCGGGACTATCTGTTCGATAAACAACAGACGGGGACGTATTCAGAAAGATGTTGAACAAAACTGAACTTTATTTTCAAATGGTGCAGAAATAACACACTTCAGCTTTAAGAATCAGTCCTCTAGCCTTTGATAACTGATTTTATAAACCATTATTTTTGAAGTCCCACAGTCATCATATGCTGGATTTCCATCTAACTATTTTGATGTTAATTTAACATTTTTGCTAAAGAAAACCTGAATATAAATGCTTGATATGTGCAGACACTCTCAGAATTTGCGTAAAAGTTTATGCGCTTGACAGAGGTGGATTTTCTAGAATTTTGCATGAATCAAAATGCGCATTAAGGTGATGGAAACAGTTTATAAGCCATCATTATATGAGATATTACACTCATTCTGTAGCATCTCCTGGCATCACTTAATAAAACAATTTACAAGTTGCTCCAATACTGCAAATACAAGTTTCTCCAAAGCAAAGAGGTCATTCAGCTGCTCCATCATGACACGTGGACTCCCTCAAGATAATGTGCATGATGTAGTGGATGAAAACATGTAGATTTGCATTTTCTTAAGTCAAATTTTTAGAAATGTGCTTGAAATGCAAAACATTTAAATAGAAACACAGCTTTTGTTGCTGACAAAACTCTATACTTCAGTTTCAAATTCACTTTTAAAGCTCGACATGTTCACTTGCACCTCAGAACCTAGTTGATGTGATTTATTCATACAAGTCAAGTCATTTTAATTTGTATAGCGCTTTTCACAACACACATCGTTTTAAAGCAGCTTTACAGAAGATAAAACTGTAATATCTATAATGTCTTAGAGTCATCATTGTGTAGTTTGATTAAATACGATTGTGAATTGTGTTTAAATTTAAATACTTAAATAATAATTGTATTTATAACCCCAGTGAGCAAGCTGAAGGCGACTGTGAGAACACAAAACTCCATAAGATGTTGATTAATGGAGAAAAATAACCTTGAGAGAAACCAGACTCACTGTGGGGGCCAGTTCCCCTCTGACTAACATCATGAATATAATGACAGTATTAGTTATTTATGTGCAGTGCAGATCACGGGTTAAAATGAGTAAACTAAGTAAGTGTTAAGGGCAACCTTTAAGTGTTTGTACAAACTGTAAGTTTAATGACAAATGTCTTTGATGCATTGTCCTTGTTAGTTGGCTGATGAAGGCTTTTGTTGGCAATTAATTGATAGTCTGTGTATTCCTGCATTGCTGCTCCGCTGCTCAGTGTTCTCATGGTGTCTTCAGTGCTCACAGAGACTGTAATTCTTTTGCCCAGAACTTTAGTGGTATATCATCTCTCCCTTCTTTCAGGGTTCAAATGAAAACCTGTGTTAGCTCAGTGTTATTGAAATGGTTATGTTGTTTGACTCTCTCCAGTTATTCTCAATTTTAACCTCTTTTTTTGTTGCTCTGTTTTGTAGTTATAGCTCTTTCTTTTGCTGTATTCATTTGCATTGTGAAGTGGTGCAATAGAAATAAACATTATTATTATTATTTTTATTATTATTATTATTATTATGTGTAATGTGTTTCAAAACAACAACAAAATGTTTGACTATAAATTACTTACTGTTTTTCCAACATTTTGTTTCTGACTAGTTTTTCTTATTTATTAAATTAATAAATGTATAGTTTTATACTTATAAAGTTAAATTTGTCTGGTTAAATCGAATTTCCTCAGGTGGAGGAAAATGTTCGAGTGTTTATCACAGATGCTAATGATGAAAAGCCTGAGTTTTTAAATCTACCATTCATTGTGGATGTCCCCGAGGTAAGCATGAAAAGCAGTTTAGAAACGAACAGATATTGCCATAATAAATATGTTCTAATAAGAATGATTGAGCCATAAACAGAATGTGTGTGTGATTTGTGTTGAAGGACACATCGTCAGGCAGCAGCATCTTTAGAGTTCAGGCTGTGGATCGAGACCTCGGCTCGGGAGGAAGTGTCAGCTACTTCCTGCAGGTGAGACACGACAACTTCCAACTCAATTTTTTGCTCCTTTTTCAGTTGGGGTTTATAATGGAGGATATTTTTAGTATCCCGGTTCAAATTCATGCTGTGTTGCTGCAGGGACTCTGAATCACAAATAAATGACTGTAACCCGTCAAACAGTCCGGCACTCTAAAGAACCATCAGCAAATGTGCAGCTACTGGATTACATTTCAATTACATTTATGCAGGTATTGAGGGCTTAGTCTGGCTTACCTCTGCGTGTGTCTACATGTCACATGTGTCACTGTTAGATTCACGAGGCATTTTAGGTCAAACGCTTCTGAAAATGAGGGAATCTGTGAATATGACATGTCAATCAGTGACAGCAGTGTAACATGCTGTGAAACAATGTTATTAATTCATTTATTTTAAAATTAAAGTGAGTTCAGAATATTACAATTAAAAATGTATTTATCAAATAGCAGAACTAAGTAAACAAGCCAATAATCATCACAACCTGAACTCAGTGAACACACAGTTAGTTAGTTAGTTTGTTTGTTAGTTAGTTAGTTAGTTAACAGCTCCAGTGAGATTCCAGCGTGTATAAAAATGACTGAATTCAGATCTAAACAACAAATAAAGTGCAGAGAAGTTGCTCTGAAAATCTGAATCACTGCAGTCATGATCATATGATATGTCTCTAATAAATCAGTTTGTACCAATTGAGGACAAAGTTTAATAAGATGTTATATTTTTACCTTTGTAGTGTTGGTTTTGAGCAAAATGTGTTAATGTTTGCAGACAATATGTCTTAGTAATGAGGATCAATTGTTATTTCATTTACAGTCTCCCAGTACTAAGTTCACCATCGATGGTCACAGTGGAGTTCTGCGTGTTAAACCTGGTGAATCACTGGATTACGAGCTCTCCATGAATCATTTTGTCACTGTAGTTGCAAAGGTGAGCGACAAACACTACAGGATGAAAATCCTTCATGATGTCCTTTATATTAGTCTGACATGTTTGTCTAGCCATGACCTCATGTTAGAGTTTAAATAAATGCTGTGTTTAGAGTTAAACGAGGGTCAGGTTCAGGGGTTAGAGAGTCGTAAAGCACACAGGCCAGCTAATAGACTTTAGCAGTACAATGAGTGTCAATGGTTTATTTACTTGAGAGTTAGAATTAAGTGTCAAAATGATTAAACACATGTCTTAGTTCAAGTTTTTTCATTTGAGATAAGTTGTTCAGATTTGTGTGTTAACGAAAACTAATATCTTTCATAAAAGCCTCTACATTCTACTTGGAGCCCAATCTGAGGTTTTAATCAGAAAGTTTGAGAACATCAGATCTGTTTATCTTATTTCAGGATGGTGGTGGTAAATATTGTGGGAAATATCAAATTATGTCTTCGACAGCCGTCATAACCATCAATGTGCTGGATACCCAGGATTCTCCTCCAGTGTTTGTTGGTATTCCGTATTTTGGATTTGTCTATGAAGTTTCAGTTCCAGTAAGTATGATGTGATTACATTACAAAATTCAGAATAACTATCACTAAATATTCCAATCAATATAACACTTCACTGTGCTTGTGTTTCATTGTTGCACCAAAAAAATCTACAGAGATTGGAGGAATTGGATTTTGTGAACCAGAAAACAAATAATAAATCCTTGATTTAATTGAATTATCTGGGAATGAAAGATTAGACTCAACTGTACAAATAAATTAATGATGATACACAATAACAGAGCTTGTATTATCAAGTAATTGTATCTTTGTCATTTCATGTTTTTATTTTTATTTTATTCTTCATTTTTTGTGTCCAGGGTTCAGAGATATTCACTGTATTTGCAAAAGACGGAGACCAGAACAATCCCAATAACATCCATTATTCCATTCTGAACGGTCAGTGTGTCACGTGCCACATCTGCATTCATGTTTTAAGCTTGCTAAATGTAATAATTAATATCATTGTATGTTCTCCGTTTCAATAACTTCATATTCATATCATCATAATAATGGAACAGTGTGGAACAGTCTAGATGAGACAGCAGAGTTCAAAGACTGGCACTTGTCTTCATGAGTTATGAGTGAGCTGTGGCAGATCTTGGCATAGGCAATAAAGACAGTTTGGCATTAGTGTTGGGAAGTAATACAGTAGAACTATATTCACAATTTTATAGCTTTTCCAGTAATTTTTTTCAGCGAGTTATGGCGTAACATCACAAAACACCACATTGTTTTTGTCACATTGTATTGCTCACACAGCAGCCGAGTGAACTGAGACGGTGATCAAACGTACTTATCGAAACGGTCTCTATCTCATGAAAAGTCCAAAAAGTTATAAATGATTCACCGAGTCACGTGACGCCATGCGGGAATCGGACGTGTAACACTTTTAATGACATAAACCGTTGAGATTCGATACACTCTGTTTCATAACTGTTCTAGGTGGACAATATGTCAAAGAATTCAAAATCATCGGGCTCTGGAGACATTAAAAGACACTTACATGCTCATGCAGACGCCCCAGAGCAGGTCCCGAGCCAGGGAGTTGATTTGGTCGGACAAATGAGGGAAATGTGGCGAGAGATGTTGAACATGATGGCAATGCTGACGAAGGTCGTTGCTGACTTGGAGGATCTTGCTGTGATACGTCACTCGATCACTGCCATGGAGACTAAATTCTCTGAGGTGGTTACAAGAGTGGGGGATGTCGAGAAACGGATTGATTTTCTGGAGTCATCGGAGAGGGAATTATCTGCTAATCCGCTAGCGACCAAGGTGGATTTGGAGCATGTCTGAGAGAAGTTGGAGGACATGGAGAACCGTAGTCAGCGGAATAATGTCCATATTGTCGGAATTCCCGAGGCCGAAGAGGGTCAGAATATGGTGATATTCCTGGACGGGCTCTTTCTGAATCTGCTCAACATAACAGGCCATAAACTGGAAATTGAGCAAGCTTACAGGGTTCCTTCTTGGCGAGCTGCGGAGGGAGGCAGGCCCCGATCAATTCTGGCCAAATTTCTGAGATTGGTCTGCTAATGAATAAGGCATGAGCGAGTCTGTGTGTGTGTGAATTAGTAGGCATAGACATGCATGTGTGTGCACATGTACACTGAGTCATAATGACATGAAGAGAGACTCACAGTTACTGAATAAACAACATCACAGAGCTCCAACAGCAGAACCCTCAGAGACAGACATAATGTCAAGATATTTACAGACTAACAAGTGCTAAATAGAAAATATCATGCAACATCAGATGTAGTAATGTCAGAGATGCTAATCCTCTCAGGCGGATGATGCTATGGAAGGAAATAATGCAACCCACCTGCATTACTTTAATGTCAACAGGTCCTTCCATCCTAACTTTTAATTCCCTCAAAGAAAAGATCTGAGATGCTTCATCCGAGATGAAGATGTTTTTAAAGAATTACGACCTAAACGGTGTACAGAAAATAATTCTATCTCACAAAATTTGAACAGAAACACCGGACTTGAGCAATCCGACGGCAAAGTTGTTGTGGGGGCTCTCGTAGGCATACATGGACTGTTTGAGTTTAGAGGGATGGACGCCGGTTGGTGCTGTCGTGCGTGGGGATAATGCTCACGTTTTTCTTTTTTCTGTTTGTTTGGTTCTGGGGGAAGTTCAGGGTTTGATTGTTGCACTACTGTTGGAATGTGGTCTTTATAATTTTGTTTTTGACACACAATCTATTTTTTCTAATATGTCAAAATGTCAAATGTTGGTATGTGTGTACTATCTCTCTCCACATGGAATGTGAATGGGATGGGGCACCCCATAAAGAAGGAAGGTTATTTATTTTCTTAAACGTAAAAAATATGATATAGTGTTTCTTCAAGAAACACATCTTTCCCCACAGGAAGCTGAAAAAATTTGGGAAGATATGGGGTGGACATGTTTTCTTTAGTGCTGGCTCAAGTAAGAGCAGGAGAGTCATTACATTGATAAGTAAACATCTACAATTCAAACGTCTCAAACAGATTAAAGATAAATTAGGAAGAGTCATTATTGTTTTAGCTGAAATTCAGGGACAAAGTCTTATTTTGGCTAATATTTACGCACCTAACATTGATGATCAGGGCTTTTTTATAGATCTTGAAGGGATGTTGCAAGCTGCTGGCACCCTTCATGATATAATATTGGGAGGAGGCTTTAATCTTTTGATCATAGTGAAGCAAAAGTGTGTAAGCCCCCTAGAGCAGCGGTGTCAAACTCAGTTCCTGGAGGGCCGCAGCCCTGCAGAGTTTAGTTCCAGCCCTGCTCCAAAATGCCTCCATGTAATCTTCAAGCATTCCTGAAGATCTTGATTAGCTGCTTCAGGTGTGTTTAATTAGGGTTGGAGCTAAACTCTGCTGGACTGTGGCCCTCCAGGAACAGAGTTTGACACCCCTGCCCTAGAGCAACATGGACGCTTCACAGGATGTGTAAAAATCTTGGTCTTACAGATATTTGGAGACTTTTGAACCCATCTGGAAGGGACTATACATTTTTTTCATCAGTCCATAAGATTTATTCTAGAATAGATTTTTTTATATATCTAAGGCCTTCATTTCATCTGTTGTTGACTGCTCAATTGGAAACATTTTAATCTCAGATCACACCCTGGTGAGTTTAGAAGTGTTGCTACATATGGAGAAAAGGAAATCATATAATTAGCGCTTTAATGTATCCCTTTTGCAAAATCTATGTTAAAGGCTGAAATCAATGTTTATATGGAGACCAACTGGTCCTCAGTATCCTCTGTGGGTGTGGATTGGGAGGCAATTAAGGCAGTTCTTAGGGGTCGGATCATACAGTATGCCTCATTCACCAAAAAATCCAAAGCACGAGAACTCGTGGAGTTGGAAGGGAATATTAAAAGTGCCGAAGCAAAGCTGAAATGCCAAATGTCGTCTGATGGCCTCAGAGAATTGACCCCATTGAAATACAGATATAATACTATTTTGTCATGGAAAGTGGAGTTTTGGCTATTCAAGGCAGTCATACTTTGAGTCGGGGGACAAGGCAGGAAAACTTCTGGCTAGATATATAAAACAGAGAGAGTCTTTTTCTACCATTCCCTCAGTGAAATCTGCTGGTGGTGAAATATTTACCTCAGCCATTGATATTAATAATGCTTTTAAAGAAGTCTATCTTATCCAGTTTGATTCTTAAAAAGGACAAAGATCCAAGGGAGTGTAAGAATTACCGTCCAATTTCCCTGATCCAGCTAGATGTTAAAATATTGTAAAAAAAAATGTGGCTAACTGATTAAATAAAGTTATGACATCACTTATACATATAGATCAGGTGGGGTTTATTCGATTTTACACGATAAGAAAGGAGGAGGGGTGGTGGCGTGAGGGGTGGCGCATAAGCTTTTGCTTTACGCAGATGATATTTTGTTATTCATCTCTGACCCTATTAGATCTATGCCATGCCTCCACAGAATTATTAATTCCTTTTCTAAGTTCTCAGGATACAGAGATAATTGGTCTATATCCGAAGCTTTGGCTCTGACAGCGTACTGCCCGATAACGGCTTTTCAGCCGGGCGCCTTCCAGTGGCCCAAATGGGGCATTAAGTATTTGGGGATTTTATTCCCAGCAAATTGGTGTGATTTAGTTAGAGTTAATTTTGACCCTTTAATAAAAAGGTTTTCGAACGATGTGGTCAGGTGGGCTTCATTACATTTATCTGTGATTGGGAAGGTTAATATTATTAAAATGAATTGTATTCCAAAATTCAACTACCTGCTACAGTCTCTCCCTGTAGATGTCCCCCTCTCTTATTTCAAGCAATTTGATAGCATAGCGAAGTCCTTCATTTGGAATGGTAAACGTCCCAGTTTACATTTCAATAAGTTACATAGGCCAATTGACAAAGGTGGGCTAGGCCTACCCAAGATTTTGTTTTATTATTATGCATTCGGTTTTAGACATTTGGCTCATTGGTCGCTTCCACCTGAGAGAGCCCCTCCCTGATTATGTATTGAACAGGAAGTTCTTGCCCCTATTTCACCACTGCAAAGCCTTTCTATCAAACTAATCGGAGAAGTTAAATCACACCCCGTTATCTCGCATTTGCACTCGGTATGGACAAAAGTGTCCAGAGTGTTTAATTCGGACATTTATTTAAATGTTGCTTCGACCATATGGCTGAACCCAAAATTATGTATTAATAAGTCTCCTTTCTGCTGGACAGAGTGATTGTGAGGGGGGTTACTACACTCGGTGACCTATATGAGAGTGGAGTGTTGAGATCCTTTGAAAATTTGGTTCAATATTTTGGGATTCCCAGATCTCAGTTCTTTAGGTATTTACAGCTGCGCCACCTGCTCTGTACTATTTTTGGGAGTAGCATACACCCCCCTAAAGCGGCAGATACTCTGGGAGAGGTGATTACTGCTTTTGGAAAAAGTCATGAGGCATCAGTGTATTACTCCCTGCTAATTCAGAGTCTGGAGAACGGAGTTTCAACTTCTATCAAGAGATTATGGGAGAAAGATTTAAACTTGGTATTGGAGGAGGGAGTGTGGGCTAGGATCCTAAAAATTTCAAGTCTGCATCTAGAGATGTTAGGGTGCGCCTTATGCAATTCAAGATTTTACTGTTGGACCCCCTCTAGATTATATTGGCTTGGTCTTAAAGACACAGCCACCTGCTGGCGATGCCAATCAGAAGATGGGGACACAACCCATGTTTTTTGGGGGTGTGTTAAGATCCAAGAATTGTGATTGTGGGTTCAGAGCTTTTTGTGTGACGTATTGGACACTCAATAATCCTTTTTATATATAATCCTATATAATTTGATTCCATATATTCTGTTATGTCTATTTAATCTGCTATTTGGAATCAATAAAAACTGTTAATAACAAAACAAAAAAATAATGGTACAGTGCGCTAAACGTAAGAGAAAAACATTTCCATTAGGAATATGTTCTTGAACATTTGTGTTTGTTTTACTGTGTTGATTGCATGTTAACTTGTTTCTAACAGACTCTTTTGTTTTCTTTGCATCATCAGGCAGTGATGGATTATTTAATATCAACAGTACGAGTGGCTGTATCAGTTTGACATCATTTCCTGTACAGCTGAAGAATGAGTTATATGAGTTAAAAGTCCAGGTGTGCAATATTTATCATAGAAACATCAGTAAAGATTGAGAGTACATGTAGAAGTAGTGTCATGCATGAAATAATACAGCTTTCATTCTTTTAAATCAAGGCTTCAGAGGTCAGGCCTGACGAGCAGTTTGTCGATTACGCCATCACCACAGTCACTATTCGTGTGTTGGATCTCAACAATCATCCGCCGACATTCTACGGAGAGAACGGTCCACAGAGCAGGTTTGATATGACCATGTATGAACACCCGGCGGAAGGAGAGATCCTCAGAGGCCTGAAGATAACCGTGAATGACTCAGACCAGGTCAGTCAGTGAACAAAACATTTGCCTTGAATTATTTCAGATTATTTGCTTTTTCTGTTTGCGTGTACGAAATCATAAACTATCAGCATATTAGATGCTAATTTCCCAGACAAAAGAGAGCACGTTTCTGACATGATGGTAAAGTGCATCTGAAGCGTTTCACTTCAATTACTTGAGATTCTTATCGAGCTTCTAATAGACTCATAAATTAGTTTTGTGTTTTTTTTTTTTCTTAATTAATGTAGAATAAACTTTTGTCATTCAGGGTGCAAATGCTAAATTCAGACTTCTGCTGGTGGGACCTGGTCGAGTTCTTCGTGTCGTCCCACAAACGGTTCTTAATGAGGCTCAAGTCACCATCATCGTGGAAAATTCCACCGCCATCGACTACGAAAAAAATCAGTTCTTAACATTCAAGGTGTGATGGTGATTTTTATTAATATTATTATTTTTCTCCTGATGATGATTGTATCTCATTAAGTATCCTTTGGTGCTCAGCATCAAAGCAACACATTTTATTCAGTGAAGTAATGTGTGTGTGTGTGTGTGTGTGTGTGCGTGTGCGTGCGTGCGTGTGTTATTTTTCAGTTGTTAGCCGTTGAGATTGACACTCCAGAGAGATTCAGTGCCACTGCAGATATTGTAATCAATCTTTTGGACACCAATGACAATATTCCAAAGTTTTCCTCTGAATTTTACATCGCCAGGATTCCAGAAAATTCTCCAGGAGGCTCAAACGTCGTCTCAGTGACTGTGAGTGCAGGAGCCTTCAAAAAAGCACTGTGAAATTATGTTTCGCATTAAAGATATGAGCAATAAACAGGGCATATTAATGCTGAATTCAGCCAGAGATGTTGGTGTTTGTAATCTTACAGCATGTGTGTCTGCAGATTCCGCTTTCATTGTTTTACACTAATGTGTGTTTGTTGTCCAGGCCACAGATCCAGACTCTGGACTTTGGGGAGAAGTGAAATATTCCATGTATGGCTCTGGCTCTGATCTGTGAGTTCAGCCAAACAAACAAACTGCCAATATTGATAATCACAGCTTTCAGTCTGTCACGGGTTCTTATGTAAATCATATTTAGTGATTTGTTTATTGAGAGAGTAAAAGCAGACAGGTCAAAAATAGAGATGCTCTGCCTTTACATAACAGTTTGGATTAAACTTTAATAAATTATTAAAAATACTCTGAATTTGACGATAAACAGAATTATACCTAATTTTGTATACCGTTGTGACATTACTGAACAGATCATCCATTATGGTAGATGACCAGTGTTTGTTTGAGGTTGTCTGGTGAAAGCAGAGAGGATGATGGGAGATGTTTTGTATAAGGTCTGTAAGGGACTGAAGGAGAGACGCCGGTGAAGATGCTGGATAATCTTGTAATTGGATTGTAGATGCAAAAATAGCATCTCCACACCCTCTAGTGAATCAGGGTCCAATTAGCGCACAGTTGGACAGCTGGAGGTAGCAAATATACGGTTCATGTAAAACCTGTAAATTTATGCCTCGATTCTTCCCCTACGCTGCAGGCAAATTATAATCTTGTGAAAGATCGCAGGTTTCTGGCTGACTGTTAATTTTCACATGCAGAGAGTCACATTGACAAGAATAAAGCAGCTGATTTAAATCCAGAGTTCAGTGACTTTAATATCAAACACACACACACACATTTATTTTATCCCATTATTTAGATACTCGCACATTTTCCAGTGATGGCATGGGAGTAATTCACTCACTGAATTTATTACTAGTGTGTCAGAGTTAATCGTTATAGTGTCATGGTTAGAGTTATCATCTTTGTCCTGCATTAAAGTCACTGTATGTCCTCTTACTGATTTACATGCATTTGATAACAAATGTTGATTTTTAAGTCCAGTGCCTAACCTCCTAAACTGTAAGTTTATATAAGTTTAAAAATGGACTACAGGCTGAGATTAATCATGTTTTGTTTGTGTGTGAACATGACTCAAATACTGTAGTCATTTACGTTGTCAAGTATATCACTGTTGTAACTCTTTGTTTGTTTCAGGTTCCTCATTAATCCAACATCTGGCATTATTTACACACAGCCGTGGGCATCTTTAGATGCTGAAGTTAAGTCAAAATATAATTTCTATGTAAAAGCTGAAGATACTGAGGGAAAATACAGTCTTGCGGAGGTTTTTGTCACTGTGTTGGATCTAAATGATCATCCCCCAGAGTTCAATGAGAACTTCCTGGAAAAGACCATGATTATAGGGGCACCAGTGAAAATCCAGGTTTGTGATTTTTCAAACAACTTTAAACTGCTGGATTATTATGGTCAACCATATTTATAAGTATTGTGTCTAATATACTCATCAACTTTTGCTGTTATTTGGTTGAATGTCACCTGTGATGCACTGTAGATCAGACCAAAGATCAAAAGCCTGCAACCAGATTAAAGTTCTACAGTAATGATCAATTCAACTGAACAATAATATTGTCCTTGATTATTGTGAATGAATCAAAATGAGTGAGATGATTTTGGGTTTGTGTTCAGGCTGTGGATGAAGATGCAGAAGAACCCAATAATCTCATTGAATATTCTATCATGAAAGCCGATCCGGACAACATCTTCGACATTAACACATCCACAGGCGAGATTAAGCTCAAATCGTACATCAAGTCCATGGAGATTGTGCAGAACATCAGCAAACAGAAAGAGTGCAAGTGGTCTTTGGTGGTTCAAGCTCGCGATCGTGGCTTGCCATCCTTCAGCACAACAGCAGTAGTGAAGATTGACATCACAGAGGCGGTAAGACTGGCAGAAGTAAAACTGTAGACATCAAGATACAGTATTAAAACAGCATTTATTGATTGTTTTGCCATTTGTGTTTGTGAACTTCCTTCAAAGAATACTACTGGTGTTATACCACCATAGTCCATAAAAACATGGTAGAAATCTTTGAAGTATCTGGGATTATACTTATACTGGAGATTATATATATCTCAATATCGCAGTACTTTTTACACTGTACACGTGCTGTGCTAGCTTGTAAAGGGCATTAGTGCTTCCTGAAGTATCTGATAAACATAAAGACCAGCTGTCATGATTTCTGTGGCATATACATAAACAAAAGTTATTGTTTATTATAATCGTCTATGTATTACATTTTAAGAGTGTAGTCCATCATTAGACAAAGGTGATGCAGGCCGAGATCAGTGAGGTGTATCACAGTTGCCTGTAATTTCAATGGGGTCTATCTTAAATCCAAGGTTCAGGCAATGGCATATAAAGTATCCCATATCTTATGGTTGGAGTTGGCATCAGTTCATCCTCTGAAGTCCATCGTAATAGACTGAAGTGATGTTTGGCTGGCACCGGCTGCTATTAGACATCATCACTCAGCGACACATAGCAGTGGAGTCTGACACGAATCAGGAATTGAGCTGGATCTGGCCGGTTCTGGTGACCTCAGGATAGGAGTCCTGAGGTTGAGACAGGGAAACAAATAGAATAATATTAGCATAGATGCCATTCAATTTATTGCAGAGTTATAGATTATAGATTATGAGAAGTGTTTCCAGTTCCGGCAGACCTAACTAAAGCAGCATAACTATGAGTTGATGGATAAATTAGGTGTATGCCTGGCTGAATAGATGATTGTGTACATTATTTACAACCCTTTTTGTGTATGTTTTTTTTTGTTTTTTTTTTTTTTTTTTGCAGAGTCGACTCAAGGGCCACATGGCAGCGTTTTTAATGCAGAGTCGAGACAATCCGATGAAAGCTCTCGGCATGGTGGCTAGCATCATTAGCGTTATGGTTTTGGTGACGGTCATGATCTCCACTGTCATGTACCTTCGCAACACAAAGTCCAACAGAATCACACCAACGCGTCGCATCATACGCAGGAAACCCCGAGAGCGACAGTCGTGGAGCTTCAGGCCAGCGTTCACACAGAGTGACGGCAACCACGAAAAGTTCCTTATCGATGACGAGACAAGGAGCAACTGCAACGTGGACAACAACAGCAGCTCCAGAGCCAAACCCCCCGCACCCGTCTGTCCCCCTCCACCACCGAGTGAGTGCCAGCGACCCCTGCCCACAGTGTCCGGTGCCCTGATGGCCAGAAAATCCAGTCGCAGCTCTAGCTGGAGGTCAAAGAAAAAAAGCGCAGATGACGTGGAGAAATCTCGCCGAAACAAAGATAGCAGCAGCGTCAGTTCCGCTCTCGTGTCCGAGCTAAAGATGAAAATAGAACAGAAAATTATTGAAGCAAATCAGGGCTATTATTACTGAAAAATACTCTTACGTCTGAAACATGATCATGAGATTATTGATGTTCCTCACGTGAAGCACGTTTGTGTTTTATGATGGATCAAACATTTGATGTCACAAACTGTTTGGCTGAACTTTTCTTTTAGTGTCTGTTTTTTTAAATTGCCATCTGGTTCAGCTAAAATGTTTCTGTTTCTCAACGTGGCGTACAGTAAGTGAAGATCTGGCTTGTAACTGTAAAAATGGGGGAAATCATTAAAATACAATGTAACTTGTAAATGCTTCTGTATTCACATGTGTTTGTAAAGGTCATTAAAACTTTATATACTTCTGAGAGGAAACAGTTGGTTAAATGCTGTTTGTTTGTTCAGCAAGGATTATTCACATCGTTTCTTCATAAATCAGCCTCATAATTAACACCATACTACCATCTGTGTGCAACAACCTAAAGACAGTTAGTCTAATCTCTAAACTCTTAATACTCATGTCAATCTTGAAAGTATTTAATAATGCTGGACACGCCATCTCAGATTGGAGAAATGTTGGTTATCTGTCAGTATTTGGAAACATTCAAAAGCACCCAAAACAGCCTTTCCATCCATAGTTTTCCAGCTTAAAGCCTGACAATATATTTATTTGAAAGTTGCATGTATCTGTACTGTCTGATTTTATGGCTTTGTAATTGTATTTCTTTGAACAACCTTTGCCTTGAGGAAGTCTATTTATTGACTGAATGGATGTACTGAAATGCACACATTACAATCTTGAATCTTAGGTAGAATCTTATTGCTGTCAATCTTTTTTTGTAAAGACTATTTTTCACCAATATTTAGTTTATGAACTTAATTTGTATCTCCATTTTCTGAGAAAAAGAGCAAATGAACCTCCATGTGCTGTTTGTTTTAGGGAATACCCAAATTTCAAAATATGGTTACTTATGTATAATGTTATGTTTGATCTCCAAATGAATTTGAATGAAACCTTTTTAATAATGTAAAAAAGCAAAAAATAAAATAAAATTAAGAGATACAATACTGTCCTACTGTTCATTTTTTAGTGTTCCACTTTTCATTATATTTATTAATTTAACAGATGCTTCTATATTACTTATAAATGAGGAACATCACAATCGATTTATCAAATGAGTGAAAATAGCAGCAACACAATTCAGAATTTTAATAGTAAACCAGACTAGTACATACATCTTAATGCAGAAAATAAGAAAAAGATTTTGTTAGTAGTTCATCATATTTATAATATGAATTATTACAAATATGTGTCCATTCAAACAAAACATATGCACAGATCTTCTTGTATAATAGAGCTGTTCAGGTTGTATTAGTATTAGCAATTAGAATTTTCAAGCCATAAGTTTCCTCTGTGTTTTCCTATGGGTTTTTAAAATTGCAGTTTAAAATTTATGATTAAAATAAGGTCTGTGGTAAACATTAATTGACGATACTAGGACGTTTTGTGCTACAACATAAATTACCCACAGTCAGACTTCAAATTTGAATTCTAACCCTAACCCCTAACTCTAACCTAAAACTAACTAACCCTAACCTAACCCTAGCCAGCATGTTTTTTTTGTTTTTTTTTTAACAGAATGTTGCTAACTAGTTGCTAGATAAGAACTACTATGGTTTTCCATTTTGTCAGGCACATACACACACATGCTTGTGGTATTTGTAGTTCTTATCTAGCAACTCATTAGCAACAAATTTTTTTGGAAACAT
The DNA here is from genome assembly GCF_019703515.2 of Myxocyprinus asiaticus. Taxonomy (NCBI): domain Eukaryota; kingdom Metazoa; phylum Chordata; class Actinopteri; order Cypriniformes; family Catostomidae; genus Myxocyprinus; species Myxocyprinus asiaticus. The sequence goes on from NC_059379.1 coordinate 89,468, forward strand.
GTCGGCTTCAGAATTCACGTTTGAGGTATAATAACTGTGTGTAATTTATGTTGTAGAACAAAAAGTCCAAGTATCTTCAAGTAATGTTCACCACAGACCTTATTTTACTCATAAGTTGAAAAACCCCATTATAAAAAACCCACAGGAAATTCATGAGGGAACCCATGTCAAATTAGCCTTCTGGATTCTCCTACAAATTGACATCATGGATGAACAGCTCTATAATTCTCATGCATCTTGCAAATTATTACAGTTTGGAGCTACTGTAATAGTCATTAATTCTTTACTTCTGAATGAACGAATGTTACCGGGATTCCCACACTCCTTAAAAGTCCTTGAAAGTGAGTCGCGTAGCGCCATGGGGAATCGGAGATGTAAACGGTGAGCTCTGTGCACTTTGCTAGTTTTTAATTATTTTTATGTCATAAACTGGTGAGATTCGATACACCCTGCTACATAACTGTTCTATGAAGTCAACATGGCAAAGAATTAAAATCTCTGGGCTCTGGAGACATTAAAAGACAATTACGTGCTCAAGCTGATACCTCTGACAGGGCCGCAGACCAGGGACTCGGTCTGGATGGTGCGGCGGGAGAAATTCAGCACCAATTGTCAAGCATGTCTGTAATGCTGATGAAGGTTGTAGTGGACCTGGAGGATCTTGCTGTAATACATCGATCAATTACGCCAATCGAGGCAAAATTCTCGGAATTGGTTACAAGATTGTCGGACGTCGAGAGGCAGATTGATTATCAAATCAAATCAAATCACTTTATTGTCACACAGCCATATACACAAGTGCAATGGTGTGTGAAATTCTTGGGTGCAGTTCTGATCAACATAGCAGTCGTGACAGTGATGAGACATATACCAATTTACAATAACATCAAATTAACACAACACAATTTAAACATCTGATATACACATAATTACACTCAACAGTGTACAAATAATAACATACACTGTACAGTATACAATACGCACTATATAGATACACATTATTCAATAAAAATAAAAAATAAAAATATGTAAAAAAGTATATATATATATATATATATATATATATATATATATATATATATATATATATATATATAGAATGTACAGTATTGTACTGTATTGACATTCAGGCTGTCGGTTGATAGTCAGTTGTTAAGAGAGAACATAATATAATAATAATAATATAATTTATGACAGTCCGGTGTGAGATATAAGAGTAAGGGTAATAAAATGCAGTGCTGATGTATTTTGATCGTGGGAGATCAAGAGTTCAAAAGTCTGATTGCTTGGGGGAAGAAGCTATCATGGAGTCGGCTGGTGCGGGTCCTGATGCTGCGATACCGCCTGCCTGATGGTAGCAGTGAGAACAGCCCATGGCTCGGGTGGCTGGAGTCTCTGATGATCCTCCGAGCTTTTTTCACACACCGCCTTGTATATATTTCCTGGAGGGAGGGAAGCTCACCTCCGATGATGTGTCTGGCAGTTCGCACCACCTTTGCAGTGCTTTGCGGTTGTGGGCGGTGCTATTGCCGTACCAGGCGGAGATACAGCCAGTCAGGATGCTCTCCAAAGTGCAGGTATAGAACCGTGTGAGGATGTGGCGGTTCATTCCAAACTTCCTCAGCCGTCTCAGGAAGAAGAGGCGCTGATGAGCCTTCTTCACAATGACTTCAGTGTGGATGGACCATGTGAGTTCCTCAGTGATGTGGACACCCAGGAACTTGAAGCTGCTGACTCTCTCCACTGGTGCTCCATTGATGGTGATGGGACTGTGTTCTCTGTCTTTTCTTCTGAAGTCCACCACAAGCTCCTTTGTCTTACTGACATTGAGGGAGAGGTTGTGCTCCTGACACCAGCGTGTCAGAGTGTGTACCTCCTCTCTGTAGGCTGTTTCATCATTGTCAGTGATCAGACCTACCACCATCGTGTCTTCAGCAAACTTAATGATGGCATTGGAGCTATGTGTTGCCACACAGTCATGTGTGTACAAGGAATACAGTAGTGGGCTGAGAACACAGCCCTGCGGGGCTCCAGTGTTGAGGGTCAGTGATGAGGAGATGTTGCTGCCTATTCTAACCACATGACGTCTGCTTGACAGGAAGTCCAGGATCCAGCTGCACAGCAAGCTGTTTAAGCCCAGAGCCCAGAGTTTCTCATCTAGCTTGGAGGGCACTATGGTGTTGAAAGCTGAGCTGTAGTCTACAAACAGCATTCTCACATAAGTGTTCTTTTTTTCCAGGTGGGAGAGAGCAGTGTGTATTGTAGATGCAATGGCATCATCAGTGGAGCAGTTGTTACGGTAAGCAAACTGCAATGGGTCCAGTGATGGAGGCAGCACAGAGCAGATGTAATCTCTGATTAGTCTCTCAAAGTATTTGCTGATGATGGGGGTCAGAGCAACAGGACGCCAGTCATTTAAACAAGTTATTTTTGATTGTTTTGGAACAGGCACAATGGTGGAAAGGTTGAAAGTGTCCGTAAAAACACCAGCCAGCTGGTTCGCGCACGCTCTGCTGATGCGGCCCGGAATGCCGTCTGGGCCAGCGGCTTTGCGGATATTCACCCGTCAGAAGGATCGTGTTACATCCGCTACAGAGACAGAGAGTGAACTAACCTCTGTAGCTTCAGCCGCGAGAGCTCTCTCCGCGAGGGCGGTGTTATTTCCCTCGAAACGAGCATAAAAGGTATTTAGCTCATCCAGTAGAGAGGCGGCGGTGTTCATGGCGGAGTTTTTATTCCCTTTAAAGTCTGTGATGATGTTAATTCCCTGCCATATGATTCTAGAGTTGGTGGTGTTAAACTGTCCTTCAGTCTTACTCCTGTACTGGCGTTTTGCGGTTCTGATAGTTTTTGGAGGGCATAACTGGCTTGTTTATGCTCCTCCACGTTCCCGGAATTAAAAGCGGAGGTCCGCACATTAAGTGCCGCGCAAACATCACTATTGATCCAAGGTTTCTGATTCGGATAGATTCGTACAGTTCTGGTCGGAACGATGTCCTCTACGCACGTTCTGATGAAACACATTATGCTATCAGCGTAAAGCTCGATGTCGTCACCAGAGGCGGACCGGAACATCTCCCAGTCCGTGTGATCAAAACAGTCTTGTAGCGTAGAATCTGATTGGTCTGACCAGCACTGGATCATTCTGAGGGTGGGTGCTTCCTGTTTCAATTTCTGCCTGTAAGCGGGCAGAAGCAGAATGGAAGAGTGGTCCGATTTGCCAAATGGTGGGCGGGGGAGGGATTTGTAGCCATCCCGGAACGGAGAGTAGCAATGGTCCAAAACCCGGTCCCCTCGTGTGTTGAAACTAACGTGCTGGTGATATTTTGGTGCGACTGATTTTAAACTGGCTTTATTAAAGTCCCCGGTCACAATGAACGCGGCCTCAGGGTGCGCGGTTTCCTGATCACTTATACTCCCATACAGTTCCTTGAGTGCCCGGTCTGTGTCGGCTTGTGGGGGGATGTACACAGCAGTGATAATGACCGCTGTGGTTCAATGGCTGAGTCTGGAATCTCCGCAGTCATCCAAGTTTCTGTTAGGCAGATAATGCAGCAGTCCCTTGTATCTCGTTGGAAAGAGATCCGCGCTTTCAGCTCGCAGAGCTTGTTATCCAGAGACTGAACATTTGCCAGTAGAATAGTGGGTAGCGGGGGTCGATTTGCGCGGAGTCTTACTCTGATGAGAACGGCGGCTCTGTTTCCCCTTTTCCTCCTGCTTTTCCGCGGCTGCGATATCTGGAGTCATCGGAGAGGGAATTAGCTGCTAACCCACTAGCGACCAAGACAGACTTGGAACATGTCTGGGAAAAGTTGGAAGATTTAGAGAATCGTAATCGGCAAAACAACGTCCGAATTGTTGGAATTCCTGAGCATGAAGAAGGTTGAGATATGGTGAAATTCCTAGATGAGCTCTTCCCGAGTCTGCTCGACATAACAGGCCATAAGCTTGAAATCGAGTGAGCTCACAGAGTTCTGGTTCGGAAATCCGCAGAAGGAGAGAGGCCCTGATCAATTCTGGTCAAATTTCTGAGATCATCTGATAAAGATCTTGTGTTACACGAGGAGCAAAGGAATGCAAGAAACGGAAGATCACTTTTGCACTGATGTTTCCAGCTGAGAATAGATACTAAGGATGGCTGCAAAGTATTTACATGTCCCCAGCAAGCATTGTCTTTCATAGAAACAATGGGGTGAGTAAACCATTTGGTGATTTTCATGTGGCCCCCAAGTGAGCTCGTCTCACTGTACATACACTTGACTGTCTGAGGAAGCTGGGCACCTTTTTTGTTTCTTTTTGTGTTGGTTCCACCAAGCAGCTGGAGTTTGTTTTGTGGAATAACACTCCTTCAAGAAACTTTTGCATTGACGGAGGATCGTTTTTGCACTGATGTTCCCGGCCAAATTGAGAATGGATACTAAGGATGGGCACAGGGTATTTGCATGCCTACAGCAAGCGATGTCTTTCATCAAATTGATGGACTGAGGAAGTCATGGTGTGTTTCTCACGTTGCCTCCAAGTGAGCTTGTCTCACTGAACGAACACTTGACCATCTGAGAAAGCTGGGCACCTTTTTTGTTTCTTTTTGTGCTGGTTCCGCCTAGCAGCTGGAGTATGATTTGTGGAATTACACTCCTTCGTACAATTGTGGATGAATCTGCTCATTTGTGCCTCCTATTGGCTGGAGTTTGTTTTGTGGAGTATTTTGTGCAGGTCGTTGAAAGGATTAGGTCATCTGTTGCACTCATGAACAGCCAGTTCACTGAACATTCGTTTGACTGACCGAGTAAACTGAACGGCCCTTTTTATTTGTGCTGGTTCCACTAGAGGCTGGAGCTTGTTTTGTGGAGGAACACACCTTCGAGGCAGTTCTATGAATCAAACTACACGTTCTTTATGTTTATTCTGCCTATTGGCTGGAGTTTGTTTTACAGAGTATTTTCTGTTATGTAATTATGCCTCACAAATTTTGTACAGAAACACTGGACTTGAGCAATCCGACGGCAAAGTTGTCGCGGGGACTCTCGTAGGTGTACATGGACTGTTTGAGTTTTGAGGGATGGATGCCGGTTGGCGCTGTCATGCACGGGATTAATGCGCACGTTTTTCTTTTTTCTGTTTGTTTGGTTCGGGGGGAAGTTCGGGGTTTGATTGTTGCACTACTGTTGGAATGTGGTCTTTATAATCTTGTTTTTGACACACAATCTATTTTTTTTATGTCAAAATGTCAGATGATAATACGAGTGGACTGTCTTTCTCCATGTGGAATGTGTATGGGTTGGAGCACCACATAAAAAGAAGGAAGGTTATTTAGTTTCTTAAGCGTAAGAAATATGATATAGTGTTTCTTCAAGAAACGCATCTTTCTCCGCAGGAAGCTGAAACATTTGGGAAGATATGGGGTGGACACATTTTCTTTACTGCTGGCTCAAGTAAGAGCAGGGGAGTCATTACATTGATAAATAAACATCTACAATTCAAATGTCTCAAACAGTTTAAAGATAAATTAGGAAGAGTCATGATTGTTTTAGCTGAAATTCAGGGGCAAAGGTTGATTTTGGCTAATATTTACGCACCTAACACTGATGATCAGGGCTTTTTTATAGATCTTGAAGGGATGTTGCAAGCCGCTGGCACCCCTCATGATATAATATTGGGAGGAGACTTTAATCTTTTGATGGACTCGATCATAGTGAAGAAAAGTGTGTAAGCCCCCTAGAGCAACACTGACACTTCTCAGGATGTGTAAAATCTTGGTCTTGCAGATATTTGGAGACTTTTGAACCCATCTGGTAGGGACTATCATTTATTTTCATCAGTCCATAAGATTTATTCTAGAATAGATTTTTTTTATATCTAAGTCCCTCATCTGTTGTTGACTGCTCAGTTGGAAACATCTTAGTCTCAGATCACACCCTGGTAAATTTAGAGGTGTTGCCACATATGGAGAAAAAGAAATCATATAGTTGGTGCTTTAATGTATAACTTTTGCAACATCCTGATTTCCAACAAATGTTAAAGGCTGAAATCAATGTTTATATGGAGACCAACTGGTCCTCAGTATCCTCTGTGAGCATGGCTTGGGAGGCACTTAAGGTGGTTCTTAGGGGTCGGATCATCCAGTATGCCTCATTCATCAAAAAATCCAAAGCAGGAGAACTTGTGGAGTTGAAGGGAATATTAAAAGTACCGAGGCAGAGCTGAAGCACCAAATGTTGTCTGATGGCCTCAGAGAATTGACCCGATTGAAATACAGATATAATACTATTTTGTCGCGGAAGGTGGAGTTTTGGCTATTCAGGGCAAGACAATCATACTTTGAGTCAGGGGACAAAGCAGGGAAGCTTTTGGCTATATATGTAAAGCAGAGAGAGTCTTTTTCTACCATTCCCTCAGTGAAATCTGCTGGTGGTGAAATATTTACCTCGGCCATTGATATTAATAATGCTTTTAAAGAATTCTATCTTGATCTTTATAGTTCCACATCTTCGTCTACTGATGAAGATATTAGAAACTTTGTGGAACCATTAGAACTTCCTAAACTGATGACTGAGCAAAACAATTCTCTTGATTCTGAGATAACCTTGGAAGGAGCTTGGCGAGGTAATCAAGGCCTTGCCTGCTGGCAGAGTAGGCCAACTGGGGCCAGATGGTTTTGCCACAGAATTTTTTAAATCCTATGCTACAGAACTGGCTCCACTTTTGTTAGAAGTTTATGCTGAATCATTAAAGAATGAAAAGCTTCCGCCAATCATGACACAAGCCCGGATCAGTCTGATTCTTAAAAAAGACAAAGATCCAAGTGAGTGTAAGAGTTACTGTCTAATTTCACTGAACCAGTCAGATGTAAAAAATATTGTACAAAAATGTTGGCTAACCAATTAAGTAAAGTTATGACATCTCTTATATATATAGATCAGGTGGGGTATATTCGGGGCCGTAGCTCTTCTGATAACATTAGGCGTTTCATCAATATTATGTGGTCAGTGTTGAATGATCAGACTCCGGTCGTGGCCATCTCAGTTGACGCCGAAAAGGTATTTGATATGGTAGAATGGGATTATCTTTTTAAGATTTTGGAAATGTACGGGTTCGGGAATACTTTTATTGGTTGGATTAAGTTAAGCAGTGGTACAAACAAATGAATTAATTTCAGATTATTTTACTCTGGATAGGGGCACCCGGCAGGGTTGCCCTCTTTCCCCATTATTGTTCTGTCTTGCCCTGGAACCATTAGCAGCCGCAATAAGAAAGGAGGATGATTTTCCAGGGGTGATGGTGGGAGGTGTGGCACATAAGCTTTTGCTTTATGCAGATGATATTTTATTATTTGTCTCCGACCCCACTAGATATATGCCTTGCCTCCACAGAATTATTAATTCCTTTTCTAAGTTCTCGGGATACAGAGATAATTGGTCTAAATCCAAAGCTTTGGCTCTGACAGCGTACTGCCCGATAACGGCTTTTCAGCCGGGCGCCTTCCAGTGGCCCAAACAGGGCATTAAGTATTTGGGAATTTTATTCCCAGCAAATTGGTGTGATTTAGTTAGAGTTAATTTTGACCCTTTAATAAAAAGGTTTTCGAGCGATGTGGGCAGGTGGGCTTCATTACATTTATCTGTGATTGGGAAGGTTAATGTTATTAAAATGAACTGTATTCCAAAATTAAACTACCTGCTACAGTCACTCCCAATAGATGTCACCCTTTCTTATTTCAAGCAGTTTGATAGCATAGCGAAGTCCTTCATTTGGAATGGTAAACGTCCCAGATTACATTTCAGTATGCTGCACAGGCCGATTGACAAAGGTGGGCTAGGCCTACCCAAGATTTTGTTTTATTATTATGCGTTCAGTCTCAGACATTTGGCCACTCATTGGTCGCTTCCACCTGAGAGATCCCCTCCCTGGTTTTGTATTGAACAGGAAGTTCTTGCCCCTATTTCACCACTGCAAAGCCTTTCTATCAAACTAACTGGAGAAGTTACACCCCGTTATCTCGCATTTGCACTCGGTATGGACAAAAGTGTCCAGAGTGTTTAATTCGGACATTTATTTAAATGTTGCCTCGAGCATATGGCTGAACCCTAAATTATGTTTTAATAAGTCCCCTTTCTGCTGGTCAGAATGGATTGTGAGGGGGGTTAATACACTCGGTGAGTGTATGAGAGTGGAGTGTTGAGATCCTTTGAAAATTTGGTTCAATATTTTGGGATTGCCAGATCTCAGTTCTTTAGGTATTTACAGCTGCGCCACCTGCTCTGTAGTGTTTTTGGGAGTAGCATACACCCCCCTAAAGTGGCAGATACTCTGGGAGTGGTGATTACTGCTTTTGGAAAAGGTCATGAGGCATCAGTGTATTATTCCCTGCTAATTCAGAGTCTGGGGGACGGAGCTTCAACTTCTCTCAAGAGATTATGGGAGAAAGATTTAAACTTGGTATTGGAGGAGGGAGTGTGGGCAAGGATTCTAAAATATGTCAAGTCTGTATCTAGAGAAGCAAGGGTGCGCCTTATGCAATTCAAGATTTACATAGATTCTATTGGTCCCCCTCTAGATTGTATATGCTTGGCCTTAAAGACACACCCACCTGCTGGCGATGCCAATCAGAAGATGGAGACACAACCCAAGCTTTTGTGGTGTGTTAAGATCCAAGAGTTTTGGTTGAAGGTTCAGAGTTTTACAGGTGCATCTCAATAAATTAGAATGTCGTGGAAAAGTTCATTTATTTCAGTAATTCAACTCAAATTGTGAAACTTGTGTATTAAATAAATTCAATGCACACAGACTGAAGTAGTTTAAGTCTTTGGTTCTTTTAATTGTGATGATTTTGGCTCACATTTAACAAAAACCCACCAATTCACTATCTCAAAAAATTAGAATATGGTGACATGCCAATCAGCTAATCAACTCAAAACACCTGCAAAGGTTTCCTAAGCCTTCAAAATGGTCTCTCAGCTTGGTTCACTAGGCTACACAATCATGGGGAAGACTGCTGATTTGACAGTTGTCCAGAAGACAATAACTGACACCCTTCACAAGGAGGGTAAGCCACAAACATTCATTGCCAAAGAAGCTGGCTGTTCACAGAGTGCTGTATCCAAACATGTTAACAGAAAGTTGAGTGGAAGGAAAAAGTGTGGAAGAAAAAGATGCACAACCAACCGAGAGAACCGCAGCCTTATGAGGATTGTCAAGCAAAATCGATTCAAAAGAATTTGGGTGAACTTCACAAGGAATGGACTGAGGCTGGGGTCAAGGCATCAAGAGCCACCACACACAGATGTGTCAAGGAATTTGGCTACAGTTGTCGTATTCCTCTTGTTAAGCCACTCCTGAACCACAGACAACGTCAGAGGCGTCTTATCTGGGCTAAGGAGAAGAAGAACTGGACTGTTGCCCAGTGGTCCAAAGTCCTCTTTTCAGATGAGAGCAAGTTTTGTATTTCATTTGGAAACCAAGGTCCTAGAGTCTGGAGGAAGGGTGGAGAAGCTCATAGCCCAAGTTGCTTGAAGTCCAGTGTTAAGTTTCCACAGTCTGTGATGATTTGGGGTGCAATGTCATCTGCTGGTGTTGGTCCATTGTGTTTTTTGAAAACCAAAGTCACTGCACCCGTTTACCAAGAAATTTTGGAGCACTTCATGCTTCCTTCTGCTGACCAGCTTTTTAAAGATGCTGATTTCATTTTCCAGCAGGATTTGGCACCTGCCCACACTGCCAAAAGCACCAAAAGTTGGTTAAATGACCATGGTGTTGGTGTGCTTGACTGGCCAGCAAACTCACCAGACCTGAACCCCATAGAGAATCTATGGGGTATTGTCAAGAGGAAAATGAGAAACAAGAGACCAAAAAATGCAGATGAGCTGAAGGCCACTGTCAAAGAAACCTGGGCTTCCATACCACCTCGGCAGTGCCACAAACTGATCACCTCCATGCCACGCCGAATTGAGGCAGTAATTAAAGCAAAAGGAGCCCCTTCCAAGTATTGAGTACATATACAGTAAATGAACATACTTTCCAGAAGGCCAACAATTCACTCAAAATGTTTTTTTTATTGGTCTTATGATGTATTCTAATTTTTTGAGATGGTGAATTGGTGGGTTTTTGTTAAATGTGAGCCAAAATCATCACAATTAAAAGAACCAAAGACTTAAACTACTTCAGTCTGTGTGCACTGAATTTATTTAATACACGAGTTTCACAATTTGAGTTGAATTACTGAAATAAATTAACTTTTCCACGACATTCTAATTTATTGAGATGCACCTGTATGTGTGAAGTATTGGGCATTCAAATTTCATTTTGCCCCAGACTCTGTATTTTAGGCAATGGGGCGGTCATCGATATAGGAGATAAACACATAAAAAATTGTGTCCTGACCAGTGTTATGTAAGGCAGACAGATTATTTTAAGGGGATGGAAGTTGGCTGGAGCGCCCACTTTCGGGAGTGGCGCACGGAGATGGGGAGGGTGGCAGCTTTTGAAGAGGTGTCATGTAGAAGGCTGGGGATCTGGGATTTGTTTGATGGGAAATGGGGCAGTTTTTTGGCATTTTTGGGGGACTTTCGGGGAGGGGCAGTGGAGAGAGAAGTATAGTTTTAAATGTGTATGATTATATATATATATATATATATATATATATATATATATATATATATATATATATATATATATATATGTGTGTGTGTGTGTGTGTGTGTGTGTGTGTGTGTGTGTGTGTGACCACAGGGATGTTCGTTGGGGGTCAGGGTGGGGTTGGTGATTGGGGAGGGGGAGGGGTAATAGTGGGGGTTAAATGTTGATTCAGTGTATCTGTTTTGTTTTTCATTGTTATATGTACGAATCAATAAAAATCACCAACTCACTGGCCGAAGGTTTCATCTGTTCAGGAGCATCCAGTCAGAAAAACAGATACAACAGAACTGACCTGCTGATAAATGAAGAGCGCACACAGTGCTGTGTATAAAGTGGCCATAGTGTTGTTGAACACATGAGGAGCCATTTGTCTTTGGTCCTGGTTGAGTTAAGCTCATTACATTTAATCCATCTTGACGCAATTGGTCAGAGAACAAATGATGTTCACAAACAATGCAACTATATTGCAGCTACATACAGCTATATGTTTAGGGTTAGGACAGAGAACAAATGCTCTTCAGAATGGTAACCAAATCCAGATGTATTTCATTTAAACTCATAGATAGATAGACTGAATAGCAAGACTCTTATGTCACTTTTTTGAACACTGTTTTGAAGAATGTGCATATTTCATGTACCAAAACCTAAATATTCTGTATATAGAAACATATTTCTGTATAAATGTATATCTGGACATTCTTCTGATTGGATGTACTGTAGCACAGTCACCTCAGCTCTAACCTGATTGGGTGGTTTAGCACAGTCACCCTAAACTGATTAAATGAGTGATCAGCTTGATCTAACTGGTCATTCACTTTGTTCAGTTGTCTAGTTAGGAATTCATGTTTATTACAATTACCCAGAACAATTTTTAGGATACAAAGCAAAAAAAAAAAAAAAAATATTAATGTAAATGTATTCTCCAAATTCTCTCTGTTAAATAAGATAATAAGTACAGTCACTGAAATATGTTTTCTCACGGTAACGGTGTACATTCTCCGACATTAACAGAATCGTTTCCTTCTATGGAAACACAAGGCAGATCTGCATGACAGTTCACTGGTTCACAATCCTATTATCCTTAAAGCTCAAACTGCAGTGGAAGTTTGTAAATATAGCTTTGAACAAGCATTCAGGCAACCTTGGAATATTTAAGCTAATGAAATGTTTTCCAGAGCCATCAATTTATAGATATATGTTTAGAAAAGACCATATAAAAATGGTTTTATTCAATCATATTTTTAAACACAAATATTTTACAATATGTACACACATATAAATATATATTTTATATATATATATATATATATATATATATATATATATATATATATATATATATATATATATATATACCTGATTATAAGTACAGTTTCAGGGTTAATGTGACAAACAGTATCCCTGGTACATCAAGTGACAAGATAAAGATATAAAGAAAAATAAGTGAAAATAATTATAAACTGTCTACTTTTCTAACCTCTCAAGTAGTTCCTGTAACATTGTTAGAAGATCCAAACAGAGACTCACTCGTTTTCACTTCTCACATTGCATCTTTAGAGAGATGGGTTTTACATGTGATAGACAGACATTCAACTGCAGAACATACACACATATATGTATGTATATCAATATAGAATTCAAAAAGTGCATGATAAATAAAAAATAAAGACATTATTTAATTGTTGAGTTATAATTTTTCCCTTTTTGAACACAACTTTCATAAAAGTGGTTAGTACCCTTTCAGGGCTGACAAAGGACATTGATATGTGTTTATGTTTACAAACACATACTGAAAGTGTCCTTCAGCCCAAGAGTGCACGAGGCACAAAATAAGTCTGAATGAGGGTTAATGTCATTGTTTAATCAGCAGAAGTATTCGTTCGGTTGTCCTTCAGTCCTGGCCGTGGCCTCTGAGTCGACACTAGAGCGAGCGGACAGCAGGCGGTTTGATTCGTCCTGGTTGAGTCTGCTCAGATATTGTCCCTCTAAACCTTTATCTTTAGTTCCTGGAGAAAGAGTCTCAAATGTTACATACGAATCTTGAATGTCTTTCGACTTTCTGCCAAGCAGTTTTTGCAACCTTCTCTTTAGTGCACCGCAGCACACGATGAGCGTCAGAGGAACGGCGATGACACACGCGACTGTGATGACAACAACGTTAATGAGTTTCTGTGTGCCGCTGGCACTGGCCGCTTCATCTGTAGAGAAAATCACACACTGCTCTTTCTTGGGAATGAGTCCTTTCACACACACGCATGCGATGTACTTGGTTTTGGGCACCAGCCCTTCGATTGTGATGCGATTCTTGCCCGGACTGACATTAATGCGACGCATGTCTCGTTCACCGAACACAGCATACAGAACACTGAACGACGTGGTGTTGGTCGCAGTGGGCGCGCGCCAGTTTAGTGATACTGTGTGATCCGTGTCGCCGATGACTTTAACGGAGCGAACGACCCTCCGTTCTGGTCCCTGCTGAAGAGAGGACACGTTCGCCTCGAGGTTACTCAACACATTTTTCTCCAGCTCCCCCACGCTGTTGGTTCCTGCAGAAGCTGCAGGTGGCGCTGCGGATTTTGCATCGGAAACATCATCAGAGACGCTGTAGCTTTCGATCTGGATGTTTGCCATGGCTGTCGGCCCGTTTAGGGGCTCAATAATGGGCACAGCAGCTGATGTTGAGGCAGGCGGCACATATCTGGCGATGAGTTTCTCTTGATATGCCGCGCGTCCGAATCCACTGTTCTTCTTGCCACGGTTTCTCTTTGCGACCGCTTCGTCGATTTGCCACGTATCAGAAATGACGAGTGAGATAATAGCATCCGCGCTCCCCACAAAGTTGGTGGCTCTGCAAACGTATTTTCCTGAATCTCGGTAAGAAACGGTAGGAACGCTGAGAATTGACCAGATGATGCCCTCTTTAGACACTTCCTGTTGAACTGCAAGACAAAAGAGATAACGTTCACTTTAGCATGTAACAGCGGTTCTGATGTGGTACGGTACAATTTCAAATAATTACAGTGATCACAGCATATTTGCATACTGAGTTGATTTCAGTCAAATTAAAGAGTTTGAATGAGACATGATGAAATAAAGTGAGATGAGATGATTTGATATGTCTTACCAAACTTACCAGTGCCATTCATGGGTTTGCCATCGGCTCGTGACCAGGACAGCTCTGGGATTGGCACTCCAATGGTCCCGCAGCGCAGCAGAACATTGTTGCCGATGGAGCTACGGACTCGTGCGACGGCCGTGTGCACTCGTGGAATCTGACACTTTCGGAGCTCTGTATCAAAAAACAAAACTCCCGACAGGCTCTCTGGCTCTGCGCAGCGCAGACGAGTATCGATGAACGCCACGGACGATGAAGGAATCTTTTGGAACTGCATCAAATCAAACAGACGACAGTCACACTGCCAGGGGTTGTCATGGAGACCTGCGCGAAGAATACATCGTTTTTTAAAGTTAGAAGTCATCAATAAATTTTAATCTGTTCAAAGAACAATCATTTCAACTTATTTTTTGACTTTGTTAATTAGAGACTTTATTATTAAACGTGCATGAAAACAAACTCTCACCCAATATCATTTTGGAATTCTCTGTTTCCTGAGGAGCTTTCAGAGAAAACCATGAAGAAAGAACTTCTGCTGGAATGGTGGCCAGACTGTTGCTCGACAGATCCAGATACGTCAGGTTTTTAATGTAAATGGTCGCTTCGGCTGGGATGCTGCTGATCTTATTGTTGTGCAAATCCAGAAGCCGAAGACTCGGCATATCCATCAGACATTCCCATGGAAAAGAAGTGAGAACATTCCCATCCATCCGTAATTCATCCAAGGCATAAAGTCCACGAAAAGCGTCCACGCTTAAGGCAGAGAGCGAGTTGAAGGACATCCAGAGATATTCCAGACTGCTGAGGTAATGAAAGGTTTCCGTGGTGATCCGACTGATGGTGGTTTTCTCAATGCGGAGTTTGGAAGCGTCCAAGGGAAAGTTGTTTGGGATAACCGTGAGTTCAGGGTCATTACACACGACGCTCCTGTAGAATCAGATCAACAGTTAACTTTTGTTGAGATAATTGATTGTCAGTCACATCATTAAAACATAAACACGTTGTTGCATGTGAAGAGCAAATTTCTATAATATAGTGTAACATTTTACTTTTTCTTGCTTTAATTTCCAGCTTTAACTGTGTATTTGTCTGTTATCTCTATGTGCATATGATGACTTTTAGAGGCAACTTGAATGTGTGCAACAAACAAGCAGAGAAGATTAAAAAGCAAATGCAAGTTAATCCAACGATAAATTAATTGCAGGAAAATATATCAATATTCTGCACACAACTGTCCATATGGAACATTTTAAATGTGTAAATAACAGATCTGATGTGAAATGTCACCTGGATTTGGAGCCGTCGCTCAGTTTGTGGTAGAAGCAGCTGCACTGAGCTGGACAGCCATTGACGGGACACGGAAGGACACAGCACAGCAGCACCAAAGCCAAAAACACACGGCCGACCATCTTCTAGTCTATCAGTTCTAGCTACAACGCTGGAGTTGATCGAGGCTGTTTTTACCACAGCACAGGCAGCATCAGTGTCTCTCTCAAACACTTTGTGTTCACTCTGCTCTGAATCCCCAGATAAAAAGGACTGAACAGATTAGAGGAGGGTTCAGGGTATTTTCATTTACATGATTATTTCTTCCTGGAAGCCCATAGGCTGTGTGCTTGTCGTTTGTATATATACACAGAACAGACACTTCTTTTTTTGATTGGAGGGCTAATTTTAGACCTGTGATTGGACAACAGTTTTTGAATTCATGGCTTTATTTCCACCAAATGTGTCATGTAAACCACAAGATGGGGAGAAACGGAATTGGACTTTGCATGATTTTGCTTTTTAAGTATTTATATTGAAAACACATTTTGGGAGGAAAACTACAACACTTTTAGATATTTTATTCATGCAAACGTTTAATGTTGTTAGTTGACCTTTGACTTTTAAAGCAACACTAGTGTTGATTCAATGGTCTGCACAAGTTTCACTTGTAGCATAAAACTCACGAAAGATAACATGAATGATACAATTTATTGTTTCTTCCTTTATTTTTTTATTATTATTATTATTTTACATTTATAGCTTCTCATTTTATTTCTTTGATTAAATGATTTGTATTACTCCTCCGGCTTCAACTGGTTCATTCATACTTAATTTCTTAATAATGATTAGCCAACATTATTATCATCACTGTCTTGTTTTGTCTATAATGTAATTAAGAACTTAAAGAAAATGTACATGGTGATATTCAATTATTTAAAGGCTGATGATGATGTAGATGCCATTTGAAGCACTAAGAGGCAGTAAAGAGCACAAGCAGATTAAGCATTACATTTCTTATTTGTGTCACAGGGAGCAAAATATTTATCTAAGGCAGACAGACAGACAGACAGACAGATAAATAGATAAAAACGTTTATAAATGGAGGAACTATGAGTGTGACGTTCTGTCTGTATCTGATCAGCTGAACTGAATGTGACATTGATCTTCTGTCAGATTGTAAACTCAGTGCTACAGATCTAATATACATCAGATGTCCAAAAAATTGATCACATTTAAAAAAACAAACAAAAAAACTGTGAGATTGGGGGGTTCTGAGGTCTCATGTTCACTCAAAAATTTGAATTTACCTTAATTCCTTCGGCAGACGCTTCCATCCAAAGTGAATTAAAGGAGGCATCCTGCAACACAAGTGATTCATTCTGAGAAAGCACAAATTCTGTATTTTTTATTCTGTAGTTTTTATTTTATTCTTATACTATAGTATTATTCTGGTAAAAAGATAATCTACAGAGTGAAAACACTGAACCCATTCTATTCAAAAGTTTCTTACAATGTACGTATATTATTTCCCAATGGCATTAACATCAAATCTGAGAACAAAGGTTCAGTTTCCTCAGTGCAACCTTTGAATTTATTCTAATTCAGCAGCTGATGAAATATTTGCCAGCGTGCCACATGCAGCTGTCGTGCATAACAGCAGATTTTTTTGCGCAAACCTTCATATTAAGATGATTGCAAAGTTTAAGACGATGTATAAATGACAGCACACTTTTAAAATGCAATAAAGAGTGGTTTTCGTTTACAAATCCTGAACATTGTGGATCTTTAAAGGGATAGTTCACCCAAAAATGTAAATTCTGTGATCATTTATTCATCCTCATGTCATCCCAGATGTGTTTGACTTTCTTTCTTCTGCAGAACACAAATGAAGATTTTTAGAAGAATATTTCAGCTCTGTATGTCCATACAATGCAAGTGAATGGTGACCAGAACTTTAAAGCTCCAAAAAGCACATCAAAGTAATCCATAAGACTCCAGTGGTTTAATCCAAGTCTTCAGAAGTGATATGATAGGTGTGAGTGAGAAACAAATCAATATTTAAGTCCTTTTTTCATTTAAATCTAAAAATCTTCATTTGTGTTCTGCAGAAGAAAGAAAGTCATACACATCTGGGATGGCATGAGGGTGAGTAAATAATGAGAGAATTTACATTTTTGGGTGAACTATCCCTTTAATGACTTAATAAGTGACACTTGTCTGATCTTATTGAATACAGGCTTGTTTAGGTAACATACACTGAAGCAGCTGAAATAACTGCACAACATTTGTTTTATTGCGGAAATAAAGCATCTGATGATTTAAATTTCATACTTATTATTTTGTACATTTCAAAACAAACACTACATCAGAATCTGAATTTACAAACGTTGTGCAGATCAGCCAGTCTACAGCAAAATATTGATATTTGATGTCTCAAACTCAGTCCAACACCAGCAAGGCTACTTACAGAATAATGATGAAACATAACAGTGATTACACCTCCGATAATCATTATATGTGTCATGTGTGTAATAACAACTAACTTCTCAAAGTGCTGCTGTGTTCTTCAGACTGCGCAGCAGAACAAACTTATTAAAACATTCCTGCTGGGATTTCAGAGGATTTAAATCCGCACACACTCTTTCACAACCACACAAACACTATAAAAGTGTTCGCATTAAACCACAGAAGACTGGAGGCGGTGAGAAACAGAGTTGAAAATGGGTGCAAACACGTTACCGGAGGGCTTCACGGATTTTGACATGTTCGCCTTCAGTTCCGCGCTGCTGGTCGGCGGTGAGTGAAACTGATCAATCAATCAATCAATCGATCGATCAATGCTGGATACACCTTATGATGCATTAATTATGGCGAACTTTACTCCATAACAGAGATCAGAGTGTTCAGTCCTGAGATCTGCCTGCTTCAGGTCACGTGTGTCTGATTGATTAGTGGAGATTGATCTACTGGAACTGAAATGATTTTTTTCTGATAGCTGATTGTTGGTTTAACAAGGTTCACAAACATATTGGTGTGAATGCACGGATTTAATTAAATCTATGCATAAATTATTTTAAGGAAAAAGCTTCAGAAATTAAAGAGCTTAGTAAGTGAATTATATATAACAGTACTGTGCAGTACAGTGATGGTATGTCCAAAAACAGAACATTACCACTGTGCTTTTTGGTACTTTATTGTTAGTGTGGACTTCTGGAAACAGTGTTAAATGTTATTTTAATAAGATTGCTCTTTGCATGTGTTCACAGTATTATGAATCCTGTTGAGTTCTCCAGACCAGTCTGAATATCTTTGATTCTTTTAGGTCTTCTTGGCTTCTTCCTTAATGTCATGTCAGCCGCTGCGTTCCTCAGAGTTCGTGAGATGAGAACACCCGGTAACTTCTTCATCTTTAATCTCGCTGTAGCCGATATCAGTCTGAACATCAACGGGCTGGTGGCAGCGTATGCCAGTTATCTGAGGTACGAGTGTTTAAACAACTGGACTACAGAGGGAATTAAGAGCTGAATCTTTCCAAAGACGTTAAAAGTTTGGATCAGAATGTTAAAAAAATATGCTTTGCAAGATTTGTGTGCCATATATTAGGGCTGGGAATTACCACAGACCTTCAGATTCGATATTACAATGATATTTCCTAGCCAATTTGATATGTATTGCGATATTGTGATTCTGTATTGACTGCGATTTGATGTTTTGATATAAAAACTTTTTAAAAGATGAAAATAACTTGTCAGAATGAAATGTCTATTGAAGAACAGTTGTGTCTGAAATGACAATTGTTTTCACTCTGGAAAATATCATTTGCAGGTAAAAGGTAGGGATGTGCAAAATTACCAATTTAAAACTACCAATCGATCAGTCAGTGTTGTCTGAGCTAGGCAACTAGTTAGTGCAAAGTAACCCATAAGGCTGCATTATGTCCATTTGTATTCAACAAATAAATATAAACAATTATCATTTTAACTTATCAAACTAATTTTGTAATTTTAGAATATAAAATATAACACATCTTACCATAGGCTATTACTGTTATCATAATGATAGTTTTGCAACATACAAATGGAAGCTAAAGAGTAAACTTGTTCAAGAACCATTTCTGGAGCTGTAGTGAATTTTAACACTTAACAATTCACCTGTAGTTCCAATGTCCTAATGTTGTCGCATGTTATTTGCATATGCATCCTGAGATAGTCTGAGATCCTATGCAGTGTCCTCATAGACAACAATATTCTCACAAAATTATCCCAGATGACTGACAGAGACAAAAACAAAAACAAAAGTGAGAAATCATCATTTGCATGTGCTCCTGAACAAAAACCAAATCAGACATGCACATCGCCGGTAATTCTTTAGTCTGTTCTTCAAAATATAATAAGGTGTGTTTCCTCAAGCACGTGTCTTTGTGTCTAGCTGCATTTCTTGTCGACAGTTGCAGGTAAATGTGCAAAATGACCCGCCAATGTGCATGAATACCCTGGCTGTTATATTATAAATATTGCCGGGGTGCAACATGTAGTTTACATTTTATCCAAAGCGACTTACAAAAGAGTAATATGTCATAAGCGAATCATCTTAAGGAGACAGTGGTATGAAAAGTGCCATATTACAAAGTTTCACTAGCATCAGAATAGTATTCAAGACAGATTAAAGTGCAACAAGAATATATATTTTATTTTATTTATTTATTATGAGTGACTGGTTCAGTGCTCATGGAAAAGATGTGTTTTTAGCCATTTCTTGAAGACAGAAAGTGAGTCAGCTTCACGGATGGAGTTGGAAAGGTCATTCCACCAACGTGGTACGACGAAGCCGAAAGTCCGGGAAAGTGTTTTGGTGCCTCTTTGTGTTGGTACAACAAGGCAACGTTCCTTAGCCGACCGCAGGCCTTCTGGTGGGAACATAGCTCTGCAGAAATGATTTTAGGTATGCTGGAGCAGACCCAGTGACTGTTCTGTATGCCAGCATCAGAGCCTTGAATTTGATATGTGCATCAACCGGCAGCCAGTGAAGAGAGACAAGGAGTGGTGTAACATGTGCTCTCTTTGGTTCATTAAAGACCAGACGTGCTGCTGCATTCTGGATCATTTGCAGGGGTCTAATTGCACATGCAGGGAGGCCTGCAATGAGAGCGTTGCAGTAATCCAGTCTAGTTATGACAAGTGACTGAACAAGCAGTTGTGTAGCATGTTCAGAGAGGAAGGGTCTTATCTTCCTGATATTGTAGAGTGTAAATCTACATGATCTGGCGGTCTTTGAGATGTGGTCTGTGAAACTGAGTTTGTTATTGATGGTTACCCCTAGATTTCTGACCGTTTTGGAAGGCGTTACTGTAATTGCACCCAGCTTCTCGGTGATGTTGTGTTCAACAGCAGGGTTGGCTGGAAAGACGAGGAGTTCGGTCTTGGCGAGGTTAAGTTGCAGGTGGTGTTCCTTCATCCAGGCCGAGATGTCTGCCAAACAGGCCGAGATTCGAGCAGTCACCGTGGTGTCGTTGGGCTGGAAAGACAAGTAGAGTTGTGTGTCATCAGCATAGCAGTGGTAAGAGAAACCATGTGCCTGAATGATGGGTCCCAGTGATGTTGTGTATATAGAGAAGAGAAGTGGCCCAAGCACTGATCCCTGAGGTATCCCAGTAAGTAGCTGATGTGACTTGGACACTTCACCTCTCCAGGCTACCTTGAAGGACCTACCTGAGAGATAGGAATTATACCAGTCAAGCACAGTTCCTGTGATGCCCAGAGTAGAGAGGGTGGAGAGTAAGATCTGATGGTTGACTGTGTCAAAGGCTGCAGAAAGGTCCAGTAGAATCAGGACAGATTATCTGGATCCAGCTCTCACCTGTCTCAGCTACTCAGTGACAGACAGCAGGGTAGTCTCGGTGGAGTGTCCACTTTTGAAGCCTGACTGATTGTCATCCAGCAGCTTGTTCTGTGAGAGATAGGCAGAGATCTGATTGAAAACTGCCTTTTCAAGTGTTTTCGCCATGAATGGGATGAGAGAAACTGGTCTGTAGTGTTTTAATTGTGTGGAGTTAAGTGTAGGTTTTTTCAGCAGCGGGGTTACTCGAATGTAGTGGGGAAAATGCCTGTATGTAGAGATGTGTTAATTATGTGTGTGAGTGCAGGTAGGATGGACAGAGAGATGGCCTGGAGAAGGTGGGAAGGAATGGGGTCAAGGGAACAGGTGGTGGGGTGGTTGGAGAGAAGGAGTTTAGAGACCTCAGTGTCAGTCAGAGGAGAGAACATAGAGACAGAAGAGCTGCATACAGGAGGCGAGTGTTTGAGAGGGTGTGGTGTGGAGAATGTATTGCTGATGGCTGTAACCTTATTAGTAAAAAATGTGGTGAAGACATCTGCTGTCAGTGATGTGTCAGGTGGTGGAGGGGGAAGACAGAGAAATGTGTTTAAAGTTCTAAATAAGCTGTGAGTGTCTGTGGTGCTGTTGATCTTGTCCTGGTAATAGGAAGTTTTTGCAGATTTAAAGTTATCTGAAAAAGTTGCAAGCGGAGACTGATACTTACCCAGATCTTCTGGATCTTTAGATTTCCGCCATCTCCTCTCAGCTGCCCTGAGGTCAGTCCGATGTTCACAAAGAACATCAGAGAGCCAGGGGCTGGGCAGTGTCATATGTGCTGGCCTAGAGGAGAGGGAACAGATGCTGTCTAGACTGGTTAAAGTAGAGCCTAATGTGTCTGTGGAAGTGTTTATATCCAGGGTGGAACAAGTTTTGTGTGGGAAGAGAGACAGCAGTGTAAAGGCATGTGGGTGAAAGAAAACGGAGGTTACAGTGAAAGGAAACCAAAGGCAGAGTCTGTTTTAATATAGATGGGAGAGTCATGTTGAATTGAACAATGTAATGATCAGAGACATGTAAATGAGTAACAAGAATATTCGTGTTGGTACAGTTACATGTAAAAATGAGGTCCAGCTGGTTGCCCAATCTGTGAGTTGCTGTGGTGCTTAGTCTTTCCAAGTCAAACGAGGCCAGAAGAGCATGAAGTTCAGTGGCCTGTGGCTTGTCTTGATGTATGTTGAAATCTCCAAGAACCACAAGTGGCCTACCATCTTCAGGGAAGGAGAACAGCAGGACGTCCAGCTCCTCAAGAAAGTTTGCCAGCTGACCTGGAGGGTGATAGATAACAACAACATGCATTTTTGTGGGTTGCATTGTAGTAAAAGCATGGAATTCAAAAGTATTGTTACATAGAGAGGAGTGTGGTGAAAATGTCCAGTTGTTTGGAATGAGCAAACCTGTTCCCCCACCCCTACCGGTGGGTCGAGGGATGTGAGAGAAGGAGAAGTTGTTGGAGAGGGCAGCAGGTGTTGCTGAATCCTCTGGATGTATCCATGTTTCTGTCAGTGCGAGGATGCTGAGGGTGGACTGTGTGGCAAAGGCTGGAATGAAGTCAGCTTTGTTCACAGCTGACTGGCAGTTCCAGAGTCCCACCAGAGCAGGTGCTGATGTGCAAAGTGGCCGTCGGTTGTGTGGGTTGCGTTGTGTCCTAAGTCTATATTGTGTAAACTGTCTGTAACAGATAACAGGGATGTGCTTGAGGGCATATGATATGCATGGAGTAGACATATGGAAAATAAATAAAATTAAAAAGATACTTAAGAGCTATGGTGAGTGACGCCTTGTTGGTGTCCTTGCTCGGTATATTCGCACAGGTAGACTCGCTGGTCTTTACACAAGTAGATCTTTGCTCGAGGAGGGCTTTACATGAGGGCTGCCGCTTCCGTGTCAGCATGCACGTTAAATATATACATGCTGCTGTCGGTTCGTTAAGTGGAAAAAGCTGGACACACCTTAATTCTGCTTAGAACAACAAAGTTAGTCACGTGGGCAACTGAAACTAAGGGTCGTGCATATACCCTGGCTGTTATATTATAAATATTGCGGGGGTGCGATATGTAGTTTATGCTATCCAACAGTTTGAAAAACAGCTTAATAAACATCCTAAATTATGTCTTAATAAAAATAAAAAAGGCAGATAAAGGGATAAAAATTGTCATTATCTCCTCAGTATAACAAAAATAGAAGTCGATGGAAAGTGTGTGCAAAGATAGAAAAACAAGCATGTGTGTTTGTGTTTGAACAGATACTGGCCGTTCGGTTCAGAGGGGTGTCAGATTCACGGTTTTCAGGGAATGGTGTCAATTCTGGCCGCCATCAGTTTTCTTGGTGCAGTCGCTTGGGACAGATACCACCAGTTCTGCACGAGTGAGTCTAAAACAGAGAACAAATTCAATCCTTAAAGATGATGCTTCATTATCCTTCATAGTAACTGCATGTGCACACACAAGGTCCTGTTGATAAACTCATTTGAATCTTTCACCAGTTTCATTCTCATCTCACTATGTCTACTGACTAACTGTTGATGGTTTGATGAGTTCGTCGAGTTTGTTTTTAGAGCAGAAGATGTTCTGGAGCACCGCTGTGACCATCAGCACCATCATCTGGATTCTGGCCATATTCTGGGCAGCCATGCCGCTGCCTGCGATTGGCTGGGGAGAGTTTGACTTTGAGCCAATGAGAACGTGCTGTACACTCGACTATACTAAAGGAGACCGGCAAGTTCATCATGAAAACAGATTATGAAGACCGCACCACGAATTGGCTCTGAGACCTTAATTATTCTGTCATGTGACTGTCTGAAATGTTCAACCCTGTAATGTGAAAGTGTCCGAAATCACAGAGTGTAAAAGAAGCATTCTTCTCTTCTGTCCTCTGCAGGAATTACATCACCTACATGTTGACCATCACTGTACTCTATTTAGCTTTTCCTGTCATGATTTTGCAGTCTTCCTACAATGGCATCTATGCATATTTCAAAAAGACACACCATTTTAAGGTGCTCATACAGTTCTTAGTCAATATACACTCCATTAACACACACAATTCACAAGACTTCACAGATTTTTAAAATCTCCCATTTAAACAAACACATGATATTTGTTAAAGTTGGATTGAATTGTTTGTTGTCTTTTGTGTTCCATGAGTTTTTCAATAGTAATCATGATCTGACTTCAGGCAGTGTTTGGTCTTTTAACCACATGTCTATCATTTGAGTATTCATGAGTTCTGATGTTAATGAAACACTTTCTCTCCATCTTGTAGTTTAATACAGGTGTACCTCTAAAGGTGCTTTTGTTCTGCTGGGGTCCGTATGTAATAATGTGCATATATGCCTGCTTTGAGAACGTTACTCTTGTGTCACCAAAGCTCAGAATGGTAAGATAACAATGAATAATCACATGCTTTCACCATCTCTCTGTAAAATATTTCATTGTTCTCTTCTGTAAATATCATCGTCTCTATTGATGTATTCCATTGAAGTCATGTTCATCTCTCAATCAGCACATGTAACTACAATTACTGTACATCTTCTAGGTCCTGCCAGTCCTCGCAAAAATGTCTCCAATCTTCCATGCCATCCTGTATGCATACGGAAATGAATTCTACCGTGAAGGTCTGTGGCAGTTCATAACGGGACAAAAATCAGCTGATAAAAAGAAATAAGAGTGAACGAGCTGCAGCGTTGATGTTGTTTGTAGATTAATTGATGTGTTTACATATGAATTCACTGTACACATCATGTCAGTGCATGTCCATCATTTCAGATGAGTATTAATTGAAGATTAGCATTTATATATGAAGCCTTGAGGTGAGATGAACCATGAAAATGCACATCCAGCCAACAATAATTTATCAGTTTTATTTTATTATCTGTGATGTATTATCTGTGTTCACTAATGTGTCTGTCAGAATCCAGTATTCATGTATGAATTTAAAAAAAAGTGGATTTCTGTAACCAAAAATTGAGCCCAGTAAATGAAGAGTTGATAACAAATGGGCCTTTGATTGTTAATCCAGAATAAACTGTGACACACAAGACTGTTATGATGAAAGGGTTAGGGGTCGAAGATACTGAAAAACAGCGTGTTTAAAAGCAAACACTCTTTTTGCATGTTGTAGATGTTAGAGCAGCATTGAATGTGAGCTGCTAATATGTAAAATACAATTAAAAGACGTTTGATTAAAGTCTTAGAGAGACGGCAGACTTTCAAAAATGTTTTCAATTAAGTATCAAGGCCACTCAATAGTGAAGTTAATTAGTGCTCACTGGTGGAGTATGTTGGTGTTATGAAATGGGTTGTTCAGGGTCACTTCCTTCTTAGTGGTTTAGCTGGTTCCTTCATAAATAATCGTCGGACTCTAAATTCCTCTGTATGTGTGCAGCACTGACTCCAGATCTGCTGCTTTCACGTCTCTCGTTTGGTTTGGAGTGCAAATGATAATTTAACAGATGCTTTCATGTGTGTCACAGTTCCTTGACAACAGGTTCAGTTCTGAAGTTATTTGAGGTATTCAGTGTGTTTCTCAAGAGCACAATGATGTTCAGAGATTTACAAATTCAGTCACCAGCTGAAGATCTTTAATCATCATGGTGCGTTAAAACAATATGAATTTTAAAAGAACTCGACTTAAAGCACAGCTTTATTTCAGATCTGAACAGTAAAAACTGTCATGTGCCAGCATAAACTCCAAGTCTGATGTCCCTAATATGGAGGTTTTCAACATGGGTCACTCATTCCAGTCTGGTGATCGTATCAGAAAGCAGAAGATAGATACTTACTTAGATACCTTCACTAACTGCACACGAGACAATTAATCATTCTGATTGACATTCAGATAGAATTAGAAGAAAGATATGTGGTTTTGTGTTGGACATTCAACATTCACTCAGATAAAGAAAGAACATCTCAGCTCATTGCCACTGTCATACAGCCCTTTCAAAAAAGGCTCTTTTATTATTTGCTTTGTTTTCTTGAGGGTTTGTAATCTTCAGTAATTCCTGATCTCAGATCAGCAGATTCGGGATTCTAATTAAGCGGATCAGAAGGGCTTTAATGCCGCCGGTCACAGAGACTCTCAGACCGACTGACCCGCAGTCAGAGTCCAAAGGTCCGTTAACTAGAAATAACTCTGTTCCTCATGCTAGTAAACACTCAAGTGCTGCACTCATTCATTCATTCATTCATTCATTCACTCACTCGCATGAATGCACTGAGACTGCTGAATGTTTTACAGCTGTAAAAACTGAGCAAAACATGTTTGTGTTTGTATTTATAGAAGTTTTTTAAGACTACTGGTGGATAATGTAGCTTTTATTTTCAGATATTTCCTCTTTCAGCACTTTTAAAGATATTTAAATGTTTTTTAAGCAGCTATTTAATAATTATTTGTTACCACTGGTTAACTTAAAAAGTTACAAGATTACATACTTTAAAAATAGTAGAAAGACGTACACACAGGTATCAATAGTGGGTCAGTGTGATTAAAGCAGGTTTCTTTCTCAAGTTTGTAAGGTGCTGTTGACCCCATAAACAGGATTAACTTCTTGACTTTTCTCTGAAACTGTAGTTTAAATAGACTTTCACACGGTCCTGAAGTGCTGGATTAGTTCACAATGCAGAAGATTTTCCCTGAAAAGCTTCTCTAAACAAACCCGATGAACACTTTCCACAAAAAAGAGATTTGAGTATAAGATTTCTTAAAACGTTTCTCTCCAATATTGAACATTAAATTATCAGGTCAGTATTTTATGACCACTGGTACAAATATAGTTTCTAAGAGACACAGCCTTGGTGAAGTAAATGCTATGAAATTATGTAAGATGTAATATTACCGCAACACTGTGACTTACAGTCAATAACATGTTAGTACTGTAGTTAAACAAGCTATTTATTCACAGTTTATTACTGTTAAAAACAGAACAGTAAAACACAATATCAACCGTTCAAAGAGTGCAGTTCTATTAAGGGAAAAGTTACATCCAAGATATGATATAAAAACATCAGAATTTCTGTCTTCATGTCATAATCATTTTATTATTATGAAAAATTCTTAAGCTCATTTTATTGTGATTGTGATGCAATAAAGTCAAATATATCCACCATTAAACAAAAATCTGCAAACAAAGCTTTTGTAAAATGATACCAACATCAGTCTGGTTGCTATTTAAAAACCTCCCCAATATGTGTATAAGATGATTATGAAATAATCATTAATATAAACTATAAAACACATTTTCTTATTTAAACATGTGCAAACATGACCACCTATAATGCTGTTTACACATCTGTTTTTAAAAAATTGCTCTAAGATTTAGAACATTTAACACATATAATCAGTCCCTCTGTGTCTATTTGCACCCCAACAGTCTGGTGAAAGCACAAGAATATACCACAGAATAAGTATGTGTGGCTGCAGTGGTGTGGGGTGTATAGATGGTGTATAGATGGTGTATAGATGGTGTATAATTGTTTAGAGTTGCCTTCTTAGCAACAGTGGTTTGAATCTGCCTTTTGTCCCATTCTTTTCCCCATCATTCAATTTCCTGTTTCCATTCTTAATATTTCCTTTAATACTACTTAAAATGAAAATTAAACTGATGTTGATTTCATCACTGTGATTTGGTCACAGTGAATGTCGGGGAGTGCAGAGAAAGGTTTGATCCGGCTCAGCACTGATTGTGTGATTGCATCACTGTATTACTAATATTGTAGTAACCATGTTTTATGGCAGAAACCATAGTTTAATGCAATTAACCATGGTGTTAGTACAGTCATATATTGTTAATATAGTAACCATGGTTACTGTAGTAAAAGCAAGGTTATTTTTTCTAAGGTAAGGTTAGGGGTTAA
This sequence comes from Myxocyprinus asiaticus, assembly GCF_019703515.2. Lineage (NCBI taxonomy): Eukaryota > Metazoa > Chordata > Actinopteri > Cypriniformes > Catostomidae > Myxocyprinus > Myxocyprinus asiaticus. The sequence continues at coordinate 117,209 of NC_059379.1, forward strand.
TGTAGTGTGTCTGTGGGACTCTAAATAAACACACTGCAGTGATGCCCATATACTGTATGTTAGTATTTAAATATGGGTGCAAATAGAAATTCTTGGTGAAACTTTGCATTTAATATAAACTATTTTTAGAAATAAAACAGGGAATTGGATGTTAATTCATGTAGATGTGTTTCATGCAAACAAATGTGATATTGTTTGAGTTTAATCATTAAATCTCAGTCTGCACACAGAGAAGAACCCAGAAGAAGAGACAAAACAACAACAACAAGAGTAACAGGCCATCCTTGCCCAT
>NC_059379.1:122500-132500 GCF_019703515.2 Myxocyprinus asiaticus
TTTATTCGCATCGAAGGCGATCCTGCAACTCATGGTGAACCCCTTATCAGGAACATTCATCGACCGAGTTGGATATGATATTCCGCTGCTCATCGGCCTCATGGTCATGTTTGTGTCCACGTGTATATTTGCTTTCGCGGAAAACTACGTGACCCTGTTCATCGCGCGCAGCATGCAGGGTCTAGGTTCGGCGTTCGCCGACACATCTGGAATCGCGATGATCGCGGACAAATACACGGAGGAGGCGGAAAGGAGTCGCGCGCTGGGCATCGCGCTCGCCTTCATCTCGTTCGGGAGTCTCGTGGCGCCTCCGTTCGGCGGCGTCCTGTACGAATTCGCAGGTAAAAGTGTCCCGTTCATAGTTCTGGCCTCTGTTTGCTTGGCAGACGGCGTTTTACTCTTGACTGTGATCAAACCTTTCTCTAACAGGACTCGAGAGAATATGCCGATCGGGACGCCAATTTACCAGCTCATGGCTGACCCGTATATCGCCGTGGTAGCGGGTGCTCTGACCGTCTGTAACATTCCTCTGGCTTTCCTCGAGCCCACCATCTCCAACTGGATGGAGAACACGATGAGCGCCAGTAAGTGGGAGATGGGACTGGTCTGGCTGCCCGCGTTCTTCCCGCACGTGTTGGGTGTTTATATCACGGTCAAACTGGCGGCGAAGTACCCGAACCTACAGTGGTTCTACGGTGCTCTGGGTATGGTCATCATAGGGGCCAGCTCCTGCACTGTCCCGGCTTGCAGAAACTTCACCCAGTTAATCTTCCCCCTGTGTGGCATCTGCTTTGGCATCGCTCTGGTGGACACGGCACTCTTGCCCACTCTGGCCTTTCTGGTGGACGTGCGTCATGTGTCGGTGTACGGAAGCGTTTACGCCATCGCTGATATCTCATACTCTCTCGCGTACGCTATGGGACCTGTAGTAGCGGGACAGATCGTACATAACCTGGGCTTTGTTCAGTTAAACCTCGGTATGGGATTGGTTAACGTGCTTTACGCGCCGGCCCTGCTGTTCCTGCGTTACGTGTGCCAGATGAAACCGTCTTACTCGGAGAGAAATGTGCTGCTGGAGGAAGGACCGACGGGACTCTACGACACCATTCAAATGGAAGAGCGCAAACTGAAGCGGAAAGGTTTGTGTACCGCGACGAGCAGCGTGTGTCCCGTGGACGAGAACGGATTCTTTGAGCGTTCAGAGGAAGAATCCTCCGGTCCCGAGTACACTTAACCACAACAACTAGATCCACAGACTGTGTAGCAAACATTCATAATCTGATGTGCAATATTTATCCACCAAGTTATGACTGTGTCAACTTCTTATTTCTTCTATGATTTCAAAATAAACTGTGGCTGAGCGCGAAACTGTCGCATAGTGTGTAGAAAACGTGAATAGATGAAGTTTGTAGATGCGAGACACTGAAATTAAAGGAATACTGTACAATTTCCATAAAATGTATTTTTCTTTCGCTGAAAGAATCAGTACAAATAAATGTGACAACGAGCTATTGGAGTTTTATTATCTTCAAATTGACGATAATTTGTGAAATATCTTGTAACCAGTTATACGTTTGTGAAATTAGAGATTTGTTTTGAGTTCACTTGTTTTAGCAACTTTGAAATTCAGTAATTCCAGACTCTTCTACACTACAGACAATTTTGATAGTAACAAATATGCAATAAAACAGCCTTTTTGCATATTTTGTACTGCGCTTTTCAAGAAAAAGAATTAATTAACGTTAAAATTAAGTGTGTGTGTGAGTGAGAGAGAGAGGGTGTGTGTGTGTGTGTGTTAGGGTTAGGGTTTCAATCACATACAAATAGTCAGTCTGCAAATAAAATAAGAAAATGTAGACTATGCATCCAACATTAATCAGCTTGCACAAGTTTTGTGAATTTAATAACCTGAAGAGCAGCAGCACCTGTAAAGTGCATCAGTGCTTCTGTGATGGGAGGAGTCACAGACACACACAAGAGACTGACAGACACTGCAGCAGCAGTGAGAGAGAGACACGCGCTCCATTTATCTGTCTGTCTGACTGACTGTCTCTCTCTTTCTCCACCGATCACTGATGAACAGGTGAGCAGTGTTCTCTGTACTAATCAGATCTTTCATTTACTTGTTATAACTTTAAAAAGTTTCTAAAAGATAAGTTCTTTAAATAACTTCTCTAGAATTTCGTGACTGTAGAATATTTTATATGATTGCCATTATTGTTGATATGATGTGAATTTATTTTTCTTAAAATAAGTTTCTACCTTTTTGTCTTTTTTCGATTTCGTGTGTTTTTACAGCAGACTGTAATCCATTATAAGTGACATTTGCATATCTTCACCAAATAATAATGTAGGCTATACTGTTGGATAAATAAAGAGCAGCCAGAGGGTTTATTTAATTCCAAGTGACCTGTTTGACATGAAGTTTTATTGAAGAATTAAATATCACATTACAAACGTCACTTTCTTCCCTACATACCGAATAATTTAACAAATGAGATCGATTTAACGGAAAAAATTATGCCAGCATTCAGATCCATAAAATAATCGTTGTGAGTGTTTAAACATTTTCTGAATTACAAAGCGAGCATGCGCATTAGCTTTAAGTTGAAATGTGATTATATCTCTGGCTATGATGTTTAGAGGTCATCGGATGTTTGACCTTTTTCAGAGAACACCGGGAGGAATCAAATCAATCACCCGCCGGACAAACTGAGAAGTCACGATGCCTGTCCTGGAGAGAGACACCCACAGAGATGTAAGAGCATTATTGCCTTTCTTTTAGCTTTTATTATTATTATTATTATTCAACTGTATTGTTGCAGAAACACGATAAACATCAGGAGTATGTGATTAAATCAGATGTGTAATTCTGACTGGCTCAATTAAAGTCTCACAGATGTAAAAGTGCGTCACTGCTGCTGTGATATTATAATATTTCTCATCTGTGCTTTCTGCTGTTCAGAGGAGGAAGTCCTTGTCCAGGGTCCTGAAACAACAATCTTTCAATACTAAAATCACAAATGCACACAGAGCTGCCACCGGCTTTACGAATTTCATTTGAGATGCTTTTCTGTTTGATTCAGAATTACATTTGAATACTAGCTGTCAAACAAATGTTTGTATTTGTTTTTTAGTTTTGTGTGTTTGTATTTAATTGTGACCTTATTTGCAGTTGGCAGGATGTAAAACATATGGTAAAATATACCTTTATACCAGGGCTAAATAAAATCTCTGATGCTTTAATGAATAAATCTGAATAATATTTCATCAGATGATATATTAATATATTGGTGCATCATTTGCATTTTGTTAATCAAAGCAGCATTTTTGACCAGCAGGAAATAAGTTGTTCTCTCCCAGAGGCTTTGAAAATCTTCCCTCCATTTGTCTTCAAGCTAATCACATCAATTATTAAAGAGAGCTGAAAACACAACAAAACTTCACAGAGACTCTCAACAGTTACTCACTCATTAATGCAGTGGCACCGGAGGGCAGAAACCACCATCAGCGGGCAGAAATATCCAGATATTCCACTTTACCAGCTCGTCCTCAGTCTGGGAGAAGTGGAACATCTGAGTAAATGCACAGGTTGAGAAATCAGGAAAAAAGTCTTACAAGTATTTATGTAATTAGCAGGGAGATCAAAAAAATCTATCCATATTTGACATTTATATCTGCTGGATTGTGCTGGATAAGATTCAGGCTCATCTCCTGTTTTTCTTCACTTGAATAGATTTTGCCTAAAGTGCCAGTCCCAGATCTGCAGCACACACTGGACACGTACCTGAGATCAGTGAAACACCTCGTCTCTGAAACACAGTTCAGAAAAACTAAAGCCATCGTGGAGACATTCGGAAAACATGGAGGTCTCGGAGAAAAACTTCAAAAACAGCTGCTAGAGAGACGAGACAAGACAGAGAATTGGGTACACACACGGAAAACACTGCGATTTAGTAAACATGTACATCCTAACAGCGCTGATCACATCAACAGGATGAGGGCAAAAAATGACTGCTGATCTACTGAACTCTTTGTGTCAACACCGATTTATAATCACAGTCCCATTAAAATAGATCAAGAAAAATATTAAAGAGCAGGTGATCTGTGACTATTGATCAGACTGCAGGAAACATTCAATGATTTCATGTGACAGCAGCACTTGATAAATAAACTCATTACACTAATATTTTATTGTGTCTTTCTCTCTTCATGCTACAAATGAGTTTAATTAAAGTGCAGGAAATAAGACGAATTTTGCTGTGTTTGTGTCAGGTGTACGATTACTGGCTGGAAGACATGTATCTGAAGAACAGACTGGCACTTCCTGTGAACTCCAGTCCTGCGCTGGTTTTCCCCAAACAATCCTTCAAAGAACGGAAAGATGCTCTCATGTGAGTGAATCAAGAGCAGAAATTAATTCACATGCAAGAAATGGTGTCTGCTTAAACTGAGCTGCTCTGCAGTTTGTCTCCTGGAAATAAATGTCATGAAAACAGTGCAGTGATTCTCAAAGTAACACAACAGTTATTAACTTCAAAAGAAAAAACGAAGAAGAAAAGCAAAAAAGCATCTGTTAGCTGACCTGAACACACATTACTGCGTCCCTCGTGTCCTTCTACCAGCTCAATGTGACTGTCCAGATTAATTTGATAACCGTCTGAAGATCCTCAGATTGAAGTGGAAAGGGTCATTATGGTCTCTCTCTCTCACTTTGAGTCTGGTGGGGTCAAATGAAAAATATTGTGCATCAATAAGTGGACAGATCTTCAGTAAGAAGAATTAAATGTTGAAGATTTTTTTCTTGTGTGTTTGTGCAGGTTTGCTGCTCGTCTCATTCTGAGTGTTTGTGAGTACAAGACTCTAGTGGACGGGTAAATCACGTCCTTCATTCAAATCAACCGATCAGCTTTTACCTGCATCACTGAAACACAGTAACAGACATGAGCTCTGAGCAGTGTGTGTGTGTGTGTGTGTGTGTGTTGTAGGAAGACTCTTCCAGTGGATGTGGCTCGTGGTCAGTCATGTGACTCTTGTCTGTGTATGAATCAGTATGAGCATCTCTTCAGTTCATACAGACGAGCCGGACTCGAGCGGGACACACTCATCACCACAGATGCTGCACATGTGATTGTGGCCTGTAAGAATCAGGTCAGTGATTTTGTTTCTCCAGTGCTGCTGCGTTTGTCTGCGTTCGTTTGGTGAGATGATTGGTTCAGTGTTCACGGTTCTAATCAGTGTTTCCTACAGATTTCTGGTTTTGAAGTAGGGAAGCCCCCGTTTAGCCATATATATTTAGTTTAAAAACAAATAAACAAATTATGGTAACACTTTATTTTACAGTGTCCCTGTTACAGTGTAATTACACAAGTGCAGCATACTAAATAATGTAATAACATGAAACAACATGTACTTAATATGTAATTAATTATGGAACAGCATGTACTTACACATTGTAATTATGTATGTGTAACAGACATGAATTATTACATGTGTGTATCAGGCCAGTCTTGTTACATACCTATTTGTGTAATAGGAAGATCTTGTTACATACGTGTACTAGTGAGTTAAATTAAACTTAAGCACAGTTTGTTCAGGTATGTAGTTACACATGAAGTACACTTAAGTACAGTCTTGATCAAGTAACTTGGCGTATAATTCTTTTTAATTCTTTACATTGATATTTTCTTTTGCCGTACTTGTGCAGTGTATTCAGACACTGCCAGAGGAGACTGAAAAACATACATTTAAATGCATCTTGACACACTTTATGGGGCATAATACTTATTTTACTTTTTTACTTTTACTTTGTGAGTATGAAGCCATTGTAATGGTGTGCTAACATGTTTTAGTTTTTGATTTTCTGTCACTAGACTGACAGGATGGTGGAAGTTCAGATATAATTATATACTTAATATCAGAAATTGTTTGTTTTTTTCCCCCAGATATAATTTCTACTTGGAACAAAATGCAGCAGTTGAACAGTAAAACCAATTTTATTTATGCCCATACACAAAATAGACACATGCTGCTTTAAATAATTTATGTGGAAATGACATGTAGAGAAGTTTTTCACAGCTGTGATAGTATGAACATGCAAAGCCCACCCAAACACCAATGCTTTGTAACAAGATTTGCCTGTTCCACGTATGTAACAAGATCTTCCTATTACACAAATAGGTATGTAACAAGACTGGCCTGATACACATATGTAATAATTCTTGTCTATTACACATACATAATTACAATGTGTAAGTACATACTGTTCCATAACTTAATTACATATTAAGTACATGTTGTTTCATGTTATTACATTATTTAGTACTCTGTACTTACATAGGTAATTACATTGTAACAGTGACACTAAAATAGTGTTACAAAAAAACCTTATTACTTTGGTAAATGTTTTTTAAACTACACAGTCACATGAACGATTGTCTAAATCTGACACATTTACATCAGTGAGATGTTTGATTAATGTGTATTGTCCATGACAAATAAATAAATAAATTAAAACAACCTTTCAGTAATGGTATTGATTGAAGTTTCATGAATCTTAAGCATACAAAACAGCTCTTGCTTCATTTCCGAATGTAATGTTAAAGTTAGTTAGAAAGTGAGTCAAATGTTGATTCAGTAACCACTCCGACTGATTCAGTGAGTCATTAAGTTAAGATTTTGTCAGACTGATTCAAACTGGTTGTTTTTAAAGTTAATAAAAGTTATTAAAAGAACTGGTTCAAAAGAGTCCTTTGCTTGTGAATCAAACTACACTGGTTGTGCTGTTTATGGTTTATTTTAGGGGCCAAACCCTGAAGGGGCAAAGGCCTATTGTATCTGTTAGTTTTCTTATTATTCTTCCTCTGCCATGAGAGTCTATGGCAGCACCATGAACTGTTCATAGGAAAATGATGGAATTTAACACACTGATAGGGGTGGGTATGAATAACAAAATTTGGGGTCTCTAGGACAGACTTTATAGCACCTCCACCAATTCAAAAATTATTATTAATATTTTTCACATAACTTTCGAACCATTTGACATAAAAATTATTTTGTGTATAATTTCTCTCCTTATGGTGATTGAAATGGACCCCTTACATTAAAACTCCAGAGTTACACAGAAATGACTGATCAGAATTTTGATTCTCGTTACTGTTCGGAAGTTACACCAAATCGAATTTAATGGTGTTGACGCAAAACAGGAAGTCAGGCTTTATCTCAGCAACGCTTTATCTAAACAAAATTTGGTACGCTTCATTAGGACCATGATCTGAGGATACATGCCAAGTTTGGTGACCACCTGTGGGTAAAAAAAAAAAATGACAAAAATGGCTATTTTTGTCCCAAACTTTTTAACAGTTTTGCCTAAACTCATGAGGCTGGTGTCAATGGATTCCTTTGGTCATGAGGATTTCGACAACACCAAATTTTCCAATATATTGGCACTTCGGAATTGTAATTTAAAGTGAGGTATCTTTTGAACAATTTGTTGGATTTAAAAGAAAATGTCCTGAGGGTACCTGAGCAGTTTGGAGACAGTGCCACACATTGTGGTCAAATTGCTTAGTCAATAAACATTCATTTTTTTATGTACCATTGCTTCCTTAACCGAAATCTTCAGAGAATCAAAACCCTGCATGAACAACACCAGAATCTCAGCAATGATTTTGTGTACTGACTCTCAGCTTGGTATGTCTCTTTGGCGTCATTTAGTTCAGTGGTTAAAGCTCTGTTTTACAGTACCAAAAGTTGGGTGTTCGAACTTTTCGAATCCCGCCTCAACTAGTCTTACCGCTGTGCCTCTGTTATACTTTGTATTGTCCTTCATGAATACAAGCAGGGCTTGGCCCCAATCATTGCTGCTTGCAGCTAAATTTTTTGTTTTTGCATATGTTTTGTGATCACAATGCTGGTAAAAAGTTTTTTATGATATTCACTAGCGGTGGAACGCTGCTGCTGGTAAGCACTAGTTCTAATTCTACCAGAACATTACTGACCTGAATGAAGGACGAGCACTGAAGTATATCTGTGGTCACCTCAGTCTGATTCAACTAATCACAGTCAAAATTGTGGTTTGAGAGGCTCTTAAAATAACTGCAGGTCTTCAGGCGGTCATTGACAGATGCTCTTAAATTGCTTCTGCATCAGCCCGTCTCTCAGACGTCAAACAGAGCCCAGTGCAGTCGAGGGGTTTTACCTGGAAATGATTCAGGAAGCGTCTGTAATGAGGTCCAGTCTGAAAACTCAATAACACAATCAGAGATCCGGAGCCGCAGGGAGTCGCCGACACCAGCAGCATGTTTGTCTCGATGATCAGTCTGTGCTAAAACAACTAAACACAATAGTGACCAAACAAAACAACTGCGTTAGTCATCATCAAATCAAAGTTAAAAAAAAAAGACCATTTCTGCTGTGATGTCAATTTGTAGGCGAACCAGTGAAGGCTAATTCATCATGGGTGCCCTCTAGAATTTCATATGGGTTTTTAGAATGGTAGTTTTGTATTTATGAGTAAAATAAGTTCTGTGATGAACATTACTACAACATAAATTACACACAGTCACCTCATACATGAATTGTGAAGCTGACGTGAGTTTTAAAAAAGTATGTTGCTAACAAGTTGCTAAATAAGCACTACAAATACCTCAAGCTTGTTGCTCATGTTCATGTTCTCAGTTCTTTGTGCTGAATCTGATGGAAGGATCCAGTAAACTGAATGAAGCGGATGTGCAGTCGCAGCTGCAGTGGATTTGTGAGCAGACGCTGAACTCTGAGCAGACGCAGCCAGCAGTGGGACTGATGACCTCTGACATCCGGACAGACTGGGCTCGAACCCGAGACCAGCTGATGAAAGGTCTATTTCAACATCACACATAAATATTACCAATAACTCACATTGATTGACATGCAGACAGACAGATCAAACTCTCCTGTTCAATGAGTCATGGTCATAGATGAGTCATCAACAGGTGAAATTATTCATGTCAGGTGTGTTTGATAATGTGTGTCAGACCCCGTGAACAGAGCATCTCTGGATCTGATGGAGCGCTGCATGTGTGTCGTCTGTCTGGATGATCCGACTGGACTCGAGCCGAGCGACACCAACAGAGCTGCACTGATGCTGCACGGAGGGGGACCTGATAAAAATGGGGCAAACCGCTGGTACGACAAACCTCTACAGGTAAAACTGAACACACAATAAATGAAAGCACTTTACAGCTGCTGTCTGTCACATCATCAGTGTTAAAATACCTTGTGAACACTGTGACGACATGTCAACTTCTGACTCAGTGGTGTGCGTTTGGGGCGGGACTATCTGTTGTCTGACCAATGGCAGATGGGGGAGTGTTGGGAAACCTGTTTGAAAACATCATTCATGATTCCACAATTCCATTTAGAGACAGACATAACACACTGTATCTGCAAATATGAATGAACATCAGATTAACCCAGTTAAGAAACAAATGAAATCATTGATCATGAATCGTTGTGAACAGACTCTGTGTGTTTTTCTCTCAGTTTGTGGTCGATTTAGATGGCGTATGTGGAGTCGTGTGTGAACACTCCCCATTTGAAGGCATCGTTCTGGTGCAGTGTGCCGAATATATCCTAAAAAACATGTTCGTAAACAACACAAATACACCTGCGACCATCACAACACACATCTGCTCAGACTGTAACTGTTTCTGTTCAATAAGAGCTGAAGTCACTCATGAACTGTCTGAGGAAACATTTCATCATTATATGAGTAGCTTTTCTTTTACTCTTTGAGCTGTTTTTAGAGTGTGTGAAATGATGAACAGAAAGGTCAGTTGTGTGGTGTGATGAAGACATTAAAACACAAGCTTGATGAGTGGATTATGAGAATGGTTTGATCTGAACTGACGGATGTTTCTCTCATGCAGTCGGAGCAGCTCCTGTAAGCCGATCTCAAGCCGCAGCAACTCTGGACTTCCTCATCCGCGCAGATTACTGTGGAAATGTTCATCTCAGATTC
>NC_059379.1:137500-170000 GCF_019703515.2 Myxocyprinus asiaticus
CTGTGTGTGTGTGAGTGTGTGAGAGTGTGTGTGAGTGACTGTGTGTGTGTGAGTGTGTGTGTGAGTGAGTGTGTGTGTGAGTGTGTGAGAGAGTGTGTGAGTGACTGTGTGTGTACTGACAGTTCTGATCATCTGAATCACAGTCCTGCATGCAGAAGATTCAATAGAAGATTCAGTAGATTCAGTAGATTCAGTAGTAGTTTAAAGCACTGTGAGCTGTTGTGTATATTATAGAGTTTGTAGACTTTAAGTCTATTTTATGTGCTTAAATGTCATGAGAGAACTGTGCAATAGATTGAGTTTAAGTGCAATAAATAAATGCTCAGAGATACTGTGTAAAAATTTGCACTAATAATTGTGTAGTAGTAAATACTGTCATTACTTTTGTTTGTTATGATGTCATCTTGTTTGAAGGTTATGAATGTTATTGATGATATGTATTAATATCTGCTGGATTCATTGTTTAATGTCATTCGGTATGTCATGCAGTTCAAGAAAAAAGGAAAATATGTCTCTATGAACTAACATATAAAATATTTTTGTAAAAATCTATGTTCCATGTGTTTTTATAATTTAATGAATTCTTGTGACTGTATGTTATAATATTCTGTGTGTTATTAACTGATGGTGATTCTGTCACTCGTATGAAATACCATAAAATAAATAATCTGGATTTTATAGCAATTTTCCAGACAATGTCATGAAAGAGGAGGTCAGCTGCATGATTAATCAATAAAACACACAATGAACACACTGAAACTCACCTGTGCATGCACACACGCACACACACACACACACACACACACACAGTCAATACAGGACACACACGCAGCAGTGTTTTCAATAGATCAAACTTGATAATTTAGGTACTTCCCTTTTGCATCAGTCTTCAGGTCAGGAACGTCTGAAGCAGATCATGAGGTGTATCAGCATAAACTCTGGTCCAGTGTGCAGTTTATTGTGACCAACCACAGTTCATTAGGGGCGGGATTATCTGTAATATCACAATAATAGACCAGCATAGAAACACATTCAAATAATATCACAGCAGAAAACACTGATTTGCAGAAATATGTGAAGACTTTGTAATCAGAATTTCTGTCTATCCAACAATTATAATCAGAGATTATTTCACAGATATAACTCAGAAATTAATTGATGAATCAAACCATTAACTTTTGTCAAACCTGGTGACTAGTTCTTTCTCAGAAGTACTCACTGTGTATAAACGTAATACATTTATAATTCACTGCTCAAAAGATATGAGAATCCCCGATCTGTCAAATAAATAATCTTTATGTAAATCTAAATATAGATCTATATATACACCGATCAGCCACAACATTAAAACCACCTGCCTAATATTGTGTAGGTCCCCCTCGTGCCGCCAAAACAGCGCCAACCCGCATCTCAGAACAGCATTCAGAGATGATATTCTTCTCAGCACAATTGTACAGAGTGGTTATCTGAGTTACCGTAGACTTTATCAGTTCAAACCAGTCTGGTTATTCTCTGTTGACGTCTCTCATCAACAAGGCGTTTCCATCCACAGAACTGCCCTTCCAAAAACTCCAAACTTCCCACAAATTTGCAACTTGTTATTTTCACATGCAAATGAACTTTTGATTCGCTGCAATTATTTGCAGCTCTTTGCTGGTAGTGGAGAACCTCCGGCAAACCTTCGGCAACAATGGACAATTTGCCACAAGTTTGCAGCAAATTTGCTATGAACTCTCATTTTTTTGTAAGGGTGCCGCTCACTGGATGTTTTTTGTTTTTGGGACCATTCTGAGTAAATTCTAGAAACTGTTGTGTGTGAAAATCCCAGAAATACTCAAACCAGCCCATCTGGCACCAACAATCATCCATGTGATTATCTAATCAGCCAATCGTGTGGCAGCAGTGCATAAAATCATGTAGATACGGGTCAGGAGCTTCAGTTAATGTTCACATCAACCATCAGAATGGGGAAAAATGTGATCTCAGTGATTTGGAGCGTGGCATGATTATTGGTGCCAGATGGGCTGGTTTGAGTATTTCTGGGATTTTCACACACAACAGTCTCTAGAATTTACTCAGAATGGTGCCAAAAACAAAAAACATCCAGTGAGCGGCAGTTCTGTGGACGGAAACATCTTGTTGATGAGAGAGGTCAACAGAGAATGGCCAGACTGGTCTACGGTAACTCAGATAACCACTCTGTACAATTGTGATGAGAAGAATATAATCTCTGAATGCTGTTCTGAGATGCGGGTTGGTGCTGTTTTAGCGGCACGAGGGGGACCTACACAATATTAGACAGGTGCTTTTAATGTTGTGGCTGATCGGTGTATATATACACTATATTGCCAAAAGTATTCGCTCACCCATCCAAATAATTGAATTCAGGTGTTCCAATCACTTCCATGGCCACAGGTGTATAAAATGAAGCACCTAGGCATGCAGACTGCTTCTACAAACATTTGTGAAAGAATGGGCCGCTCTCAGGAGCTCAGTGAATTCCAGCGTGGTACTGTGATAGGATGCCACCTGTGCAACAAGTCCAGTCATGAAATTTCCTCGCTACTAAATATTCCACAGTCAACTGTCAGTGGTATTATAACAAAGTGGAAGCGATTGGGAATGACAGCAACTCAACCACGAAGTGGTAGGCCACGTAAAATGACAGAGCGGGGTCAGCAGATGCTGAGGCGCATAGTGCGCAGAGGTCGCCAACTTTCTGCAGAGTCAATCGCTACAGACCTCCAAAGTTCATGTGGCCTTCAGATTAGCTCAAGAACAGTGCGTAGAGAGCTTCATGGAATGGGTTTCCATGGCCGAGCAGCTGCATCCAAGCCATACATCACCAAGTGCAATGCAAAGCGTCGGATGCAGTGGTGTAAAGCACGCCGCCACTGGACTCTAGAGCAGTGGAGACGCGTTCTCTGGAGTGACGAATCACGCTTCTCCATCTGGCAATCTGATGGACGAGTCTGGGTTTGGCGGTTGCCAGGAGAACGGTACTTGTCTGACTGCATTGTGCCAACTGTGAAGTTTGGTGGAGGGGGATTATGGTGTGGGGTTGTTTTTCAGGAGCTGGGCTTGGCCCCTTAGTTCCAGTGAAAGGAACTCTGAATGCTTCAGCATACCAAGAGATTTTGGACAATTCCATGCTCCCAACTTTGTGGGAACAGTTTGGGGATGGCCCCTTCCTGTTCCAACATGACTGCGCACCAGTGCACAAAGCAAGGTCCATAAAGACATGGATGAGCGAGTTTGGTGTGGAAGAACTTGACTGGCCTGCACAGAGTCCTGACCTCAACCCGATAGAGCACCTTTGGGATGAATTAGAGCGAAGACTGCGAGCCAGGCCTTCTCGTCCAACATCAGTGTCTGACCTCACAAATGCGCTTCTGGAAGAATGGTCAAAAATTCCCATAAACACACTCCTAAACCCTGTGGAAAGCCTTCCCAGAAGAGTTGAAGCTGTTATAGCTGCAAAGGGTGGGCCGACATCATATTAAACCCTATGGATTAAGAATGGGATGTCACTTAAATTCATATGCGTCTAAAGGCAGATGAGCGAATACTTTTGGCAATATAGTGTATATATATATATATATGTGTGTGTGTGTGTGTGTGTGTGTATATATATATATATATGTGTGTGTGTGTGTGTGTGTGTGTATATATATATATATATATATATATATATATATATGTGTGTGTGTGTGTGTGTGTGTGTGTATATATATATATATATATATATATATATATATATATACATACATACACACACACACACACACATACAGTATATATAAATATTTCCACGAGAACAGCTAGCCATGTAGTTCAAGTTTCTCAGGTGATGAAAATGGGTGAAAACCAATCCAACTTCTTGAGACAAAAAAAAAAAAAAAAAAAAAACAACAACACAAAAACCCAGAGTTTGCTCAGACTAAACTCAAACTTACCCAGGTAGTCACGTGAAGTTGTGTAGCAGCCAATCAGATTGGAACTGACGATTTCAGCAGTTCAATATGCATCAAACGGTCAGTGAACGGATCCGAGGATGAAACTAATGACAGTTTTTATTTCTAGGAGAACTATCCCCTTTTAAGTGTTTCCCACTGAAGAAATCAATTAGATGAATGTTGATTGTCTGTGAGCTGATATAAACCTTGAATCCACTGATGAAACTGAACCGTAGAATTGATGAAAACCACAAAATGATTAAAACCATCAATGTTTTTCCAAGATCTTGAAGCAACTGAACATTGAATAAAGCAAATATGACACCTTTTAATCAGGAAGATTTAAAAATAAACTCCTTTCTCTGAGTCAACTGGAATCAGTATTCAGTTCTTGACATTTTGAAAGATAAAGTGATTCTGCAGGTGACAGCATTATTCTCTTGTTCTTAAAATCTTTCAATTAAAGAGAAGAGCAGAAGAGTGTTTTTATTCTAAATCGCTTCTGATAATGACCGTGCTGGCATTTGGAAGATGTCAGCCGCAGTCTTCCTCTAGCGCTCGTTTTCAAGGGTTTAATTGGCTGAGAAAGAGCGACGCATGAGCTAATGATCCTGAAAACATGGCGAGTTAAGAGAGACTCAGTGCTGGTGTGATGTCACTTTCCTCTAATGAAGATCCGCACACTGAAACACTACGATGTGTCAGTTTAAACTATAGTTTAAACAGTCTGTGAAATCATTAACTCCCATTTATAAAGAATATGAGAGTCGGAAGAACAATTCTCTATACACAAAATAAACAACAGATGTTAAAGACTGAAATTAAAATGTCAAAAGGAATGAAGAGATGATGGAGATGAATTGCAATGACAAAGTTTTGTTTACTTGCTGTCAATAATGACATCAGAACTGCTGCATTAAATGTCATCTAACAATTTAACCTTTAACTCAAATATGAATGACAAACAATATAAAGAATCGAGTGTTGTGAAAATCAGTGCATGTGGAAGTGTGCAATACGGCTTCAGTCGCTTTAGAAGATAAATGTATTGAAAACGGCAGGACTCTGTTGATATATGTGATTATATGTGTCATCTATCATAGTAAAATCTGCTGCATTAAATCAATGTGGAGCTGCGGCTCTTCAAGGCTGTTGCAGTTAAAGGTCAGCGCATGTTTTCATTCAGCTGTCCGCCTGCAGTCTGCAGCTTTATATCAACACTAATGCGACTGGACTGAATTCTGCTTTTCCTCTCGTTAAAACCGTGAACGCTTTAACACACAATCAAGTCAGCACAATCTAAACCTGGGTCCCTACAAAGTCTAAAGGCTAAAAGTAACTCCTAACTCGGAAATGTAGGTGCATCTCTTAAAAATGATGGCCGTGTCGCTCCTAATTGTAGGACTTGTAAATCGTGGAGCATTTTCATGCTAAAAGCTCCTAAACACCAGGGACTAAAAACGGTTCAAGGAACGAAAACGAAAATGTATGAAATTTTTAGCAGAACGTAACCAAAAATGGGAACAAAGTGATTTTCAATTGTTCAGGAGTGAAACCATTATTTTTAAATGCTGGTAACCGGTTAATTTTGTTCCAATAATTTTTTAATGAAACTAAAGGTGCTTTTATCCTGAAGGACACTGTTGCGTCACACATTTCTTTGCCTAATTGTGCATTGTTGATGTTGCATTCTCTGAATGAAGACCTTTTTATCAAGTGTGTATAATTACTACATATACTGTACATGCACAGTTAATCCAGATACAAAGAAAACATTATTAGAGATAAAAGAACATTTCTCAGTTGTTTCCAATCACTGAATTATTGTTAGATATGATGCATTAATACAGATTTGATGCTGTGGGGTTTTGACTGAGAAGCAGATCTGTTATTAAAATGATCATTAACTGTTAGTTAACTGTATGCTTTAATTTATTTGCTGATAAATCCACCACACAGGAGATAATTTAATTGCTTATTTTGGTGAGGCAAATGTCTCATTTTGGGCTTGTTTTCACAGACCAGGTTACTTGTTTCTCTTGTGGGATCTGGCAACGCTGCAATTGGTATTTCGCTCACCCATTAATGCAGAATACTGTGATTTTAAAAAGAACGTTATTAACTTTGTTTTTGTTTTTTTGTTCTAACCAGTAACCTTTTGGAAAGGAGGCTGCAGAACTTGCTAAACTGCTAAACACACAAGACAACTTAGAAGTCGTCCTGAAGACTCGTAAATCCCTTAGAGTGAATCACAGACAATCCGAAACATGGCTGCTGTCATCAATCCATGTCACAGTCGAGTTAATGTATTAGAATATTATAATGACATTGATTCAAAATCGCGAGGGTGATTCATTATTGTAAACTTACAATTACCTGAGACAACCCACTTACACTGGAGATAAAGGTTTGACATCTTTATCTGGCCACAGTTAAAATACAAATGTTTAGCGAAGATGAATTGGGAATTTCTCTACAAATGCACATCGTCCGTCAATTCAGCATGTTTTCCTGTGGA
The DNA here is from genome assembly GCF_019703515.2 of Myxocyprinus asiaticus. Taxonomy (NCBI): domain Eukaryota; kingdom Metazoa; phylum Chordata; class Actinopteri; order Cypriniformes; family Catostomidae; genus Myxocyprinus; species Myxocyprinus asiaticus. The sequence continues at coordinate 143,975 of NC_059379.1, forward strand.
TGCACGCTCACTGCAGAGAAATAAGGCGCCGTTCGTGGCCATCGCTGGGCTACCCATTGTAGTTGATAGGACGCATGTTATATCATTACACCAACACAGGTTGAAGAAGTGTTCATTAACCAAAATAAAATTCCACAGTGTCAACATACAAGTTGTTTTTGATGCCCAGCACAAGGTCATTGACATTGATTGTTTCCAAGTGACCTCATGACCCTCGCATTCCAAATGAAGGCGTCCTGGACTATCTTCTATGTATCTGCGTGTATTAAATCCAAGCTCTTTATTTTTTATACCTTTCAATTAGAATATATATATATATATACTGTATATACACACACAAATAGCAAGCTCAGTCTACAAAAATGGCAAAAACTCTTAGCTAGGAACACTTTGGAGAACTCCAGAGAATTTTTATCGGAGCACTTGTATTAAAATAAATGGGAGAAATTGGATCAACAAATATGGCAGATGTAGAAAACAAAGTCCCGCCTTACAGGTAAAAGAGCCAATTACCTTTAAGATACACACATCACCTGTCAGTAAACTCGAAAACGTGCATGCGCATTAGCCGGGCCAGCCTGAAAAAATTCTGTTTTTAGTGTAATCTGAGGTAAAGAAGCACAATTTATGTCAGATTTTACTGCTGATTTGAAATACTGTATGTCCTTTGATCGTTATCTTTACCAACCGTATTGGAGATTTCAGTCTTTCCCCATTTAGGCTGCTTGTATCCATAGCAAATAGCGGGAGCGTTCCACATGGCCAATGAGTCAACTAGGTTGCCTTGAAAGGGACTTTGAGAACTCCTAGTGGTAATATAAAAATCACTGTGACTACTGGTCTTGTTTGGTATGAGAACTGTAAAAGGAATAACACACTCAGTAATTTTACAAATAATTCCCAGTTTTGAATTCATACTCAATGGCCTCACAAGCAACTTGAATTTACTACACTTTCATTCTAATGAGAAAACATGAACAGATGGAGACTGGAGTCAGAATCCAGGATATTTGCTGATTTTAGATCAATAAGTAATTTATGTTGATGGAGTGAAGGGTCCCCATGCTACAGCTCTGATTTATGATCCTTTAAAGCACAAACGGGACTCGAGTCCGCAGGCGAAGGTTTGCTAATAGACACAAGTGTCATGAAAACGACACACTGACAGCTGATCAGAAGTGATTCAGAAGACTCAATACTGACAGGTCAACGGATGTGACGGACATCACTGTTTGTAAATCATTCTTTGTAACATCATTGGCTCATAACATCATAAAGCGGCTCCACTTTTATGTAATTTAGTTGCTGAACATATACAGCAGACCACTTATTATGTTAGAATTTTATTTTTAGATTTTAGTTCAGTCTTTAATACAATGAAGATAGACATTCTCTTACAGAGATTACTTGATTTACAGGTTAATGGAGGCCTCATCTGGGGGATCAGAGATTTTCTTTCCAATCGTCCACAAAGAGTGTTCGTTAATGGTAAATTAAATTAACAAAGACAATTATTTTGAACACAGGTTCACCGCAGGGAGCCATTCTGTCACCTTTACTATTCTCATTGTATACTAATGAATTTAAAATTCAGGATGCACATTTTACTTTAATTAAATATGCAGATGACATGGCACTTGTCGGCCTTTTCCATGAAGGAGGAACAGAAATTAATATAATCACGTAATTCCCTCCAGAACTGGTGTCGGTTGAGTGTACTTGAGATTCATGTGAATAAAACCAGAGAATTAGTTGTTACAAGCAAGAAGCAGGAAATCTCAGAACAAGCAGAACTTTTAATACTTGGTGCGCACCCTGTAGAAATAGTTTGTAGTTTTAAATATCTGGGAACATTTATAAACAGTCATCTTAATTTTACTGAGAATACAGATTATGTTTTAAAAAAAAAAGCAATGCAGAGACTGCATCTTATTAGGAGGTTAAACCACTTTGGTGTAAGACATTTTAGAAATGGTTTACAAGAATCTCGTGGAAAGCATCTTTCAATATGACCATGAGGTACAGAAACCTGTGCGTAACAAACAAAGCTGTCTAAAGCTGTTAATGTAGCAAGTACAATTGTAGGTAAGACACAGGGGCAACTAAACGATATATACAGTATATATATCCAAAGTAAAACAAAAAGCTTTGGTGATTATAGAGGAGTCACTTTCAGTTCTTACCCTCAGGGAGGCATTTTAGGCAACCACGGGCTATCAAGAATGTGTATCAGATGTCATTTGTGCCAACTGCTGTGAGAATATTAAATGCGTAGCTGTATATGTGCGTAGATATATGGGTGGGTATACTTCTAATGGATCATATTTGTTTATGTTTTTTCAGTGCTGTTTTATGTGATGTGTTGGTGTTTATATTGTCTATGGTGCAGCCGAATTATCCACATTGTGTATAATAAAGTCACTGAACTGAAGATACTGAAGACTTCAGATTGTAGAGAACTCAAATGAGATCCAAACAGTGAAAGATTGAACTTTTCATAAACGCTCGCTGCTGGATCACATGATTGAGCATAAATATACAGCCTGACACACTTCCCATGAACACACGATGAAGAACACTCACTCTACTCGTCTTCAAACAAACTTACGAATACTTTCACAGAGGGTTTGAACTCCAGTCGAGTGTTTTTGTGCAGTTAATATCTTTAGTGAAGATTCAGCCATGTGAACACAAGACTGCCTGAAGACAAACACTTACAGTGCACTTCAGAGTTTCATGCCATTAAAATCCTCCTGAAAGCCCACAGACAACATCCACAGCACAGACGGCTTCAAGCAACAGTCCGTCTGTAAATAGAAGAAGTAAAATGAACTCACAGTAAATAGATCTGTACTGTCTTAAAGTCTCTTTCAGGCAAGTCAGTCCACTCGGTGGTCATCTTGTGGACGCTCCCAGGCAGCTATTTTATATACAATCTCAGCTCATAACTTGAATGAGGAACGACTGAAATTTCCAAAACAGTTGGTCAAGATTATGATCAAAGAACATATTTAAAATCGGCAGTAAAATCTGATATAAATTATGCTTCTTTATCTCAGATAACGCTAAAAAACACTATTTTTCAGGCTGGTCCAACTAATGAACACATGTGCGTTCTCGTGATGACTGACAAGCATTGTCTGTATCTAAAAGGTGATTGTCTCTGCGGTCCACGGACCCCAGGAGTCCTTTTCAAATAGAAATTACTTATTACACGTGTTATTTGCAGGAGTTTCTGTGGATGACGTTGGACAATATCCATTGAACATTGAGACACAGAGATGTTGCTTCATCCAGTGAAAAGGAGTTTCACGTTTTCAAGTTATAGACCATTTCAAGCATGTAAACAATAACAAAGAAATCAGAATGCAACTATTCCTGAAGCATTTCCTGTATCATTAATGGATCCTTTAAATACGTTTCTGAGTTAACATATTTTCTCAAATAACGTGAAACGCTTACTTGAAGTGACTTATCCAGACGTGTTGTTGATACTGAGCGTAAACGAGAGAGAGAGGCGATGAAAGTGTCTCGTAGTTTAGATGCTCATAATTATTTCCTCGTTGGAGAGATCGGGAATATTGGATCACTCCTGTTATAATCAATGAAGCCGTTCAATGAAGCTGCGGGACCTGAGCACAAGGTAAGGATTTATTTTTTGTGTTCCTAATATGAACATCAGTTTGGATAAAACTGTTTGCTAAATGAATAAGGGGTAGATTCACTAAACAGTTACGGCACTTTTACACGTGCTATTTCAGTGCAAAAGCCTGCGTCTTATTCGCTAACAACCCGCAATCTATTTTAGCAGGTGCAATCAGCACTGAAATTACGCTGCGTCTTGAGTATTTAAATGAAGTCATTGTCATTCCTTTCCACGCAAACACGCCTCCTTTCTATGCAAATTAGGCTAATTGTAGATTGCGCTTCATTCACAAAAGTTGCCTGGTGCAATTCAGATCGCGCTATTACCACCAAATGAAAGTAAGTTGTACAATGAATTTTATTTAAAAGAGATGTTTGTGAACATTTTCAACCAATGATTTCAGCAGTAAATAATCAAATAATCATCAAATGCAGCTACTTCTCCTAAGCAACAAAATTGGCCCGGTTGCTAGGGAGGGTAGAGTCACATGGGGTAACCTCCTCATGGTCGTGATTAGTGGTTCTCGCTCTCAACGGGGCGTGTGGTAAGTTGTGTGTGGATCGTGGAGAGTAGCGTGAGCCTCCACATGCTGTGAGTCTCCGCGGTGTCATGCACAACGAGTCACGTGATAAGATGCGCGGATTGACGGTCTCAGAAGCGGAGGCAACTGAGACTTGTCCACCGCCACCCAGACTGAGGTGAGTAACCGCACCACCACGAGGACCTACTAAGTAGTGGGAATTGGGCATTCCAAACTGGGAGAAAAAGGGATAAAAAAAATTAAAATAAAAATAATAATGTCCTCCCTTTCCTCTGAGGGGCTCTGTAGAATTGAGACGCCACAAAGAGTCAAATCTAAATCCAGATCTATTGAGTCAAACTTACACTCTGAAAACACATTCTATTTGCAAAATATCCTGCACTATTAAATCAAATCAAATCAAATCACTTTTATTGTCACACAGCCATATACACAAGTGCAATGGTGTGTGAAATTCTTGGGTGCAGTTCCAATCAATATAGCAGTCGTGACAGTGATGAGACATATACCAATTTACAATAACATCAAATTAACACAACACAATTTAAACATCTGTTATACACATAATTACACTCAACAATATACAAATAATAACATACACTGTACAGTATACAATACACACAATATAGATACACATTATTCAATACAAATAAAAAATAAAAAAAGTATATATATAGTATATATAGAATGTACAGTAGGTTGTATTGTACTGTGTGACATTCAGGCTGTCGGTTGATAGTCAGTTAAGAGAGAATATAATATAATAATAATATAATTTATAATATTATGTCACTTTCATAAAGATTATTTTTTCAAAACTTAATGTTTTTTACACTAATAGACCTTTTTCACACTCCGGGTTTTGGAATGATGAAGTAAACGTTTGCAGGGTAAACTTCTACAGCGGTGAATGGGAGATCACAGCAAATATTATTTTCACTTACCCGTTTGCTCCAAGACAAAAGAGAAAATCCACTATTACACTTCAATGACTTTCCAGAAGAAGAATAAAATAGAGAGCGGTGGATTAAGACAGTCAAATGGGAGAAGATGCCAAATTTACTGTCACTCTCTCAGCAGCTGTAATAGAAACCCACTCACAGCTGTAGTAATTAAGTTTTTTAACTAATGCCAGGGTAATATAACACAAAGCGTAATGTTATCAATTTTCACTCAATTTAAAAAACATGTATGATATACTTTTTCTTTTTTTTTTTTTTGGAATTTATGCTGCTAAATAAGGTGGAAACGTCATCACAGTCTGTGAAAAAGGTCTATTAGAACTCAGTTCAACCTTTTACTTCAAGACTCTAAAAACATCAACACATTCATCACATTTATCACATGGGTCAGTGACATCATGTGACATCATAAATCAACATGGATACATGTGACCTCATCCTTCAACAGAACTCCACACAGAGGACAGTAATATTTCCAACATTAATGGAGCAAATCCATAAAACAGCAACAAACATCACAGCTGCAGGAGAAAGAGCGAATGCGGTGAAGAGTTTACAGTAAGCATTAAAAATTCAGTGATCCTGTTCCAGACATGAATGATCCCTCAAATCACGTGTTTCTGAGAAGACGTGTGCTGTTTACTTTACTAACAGATCACCTGAAAAACACCATAGACATAAATAAAAATATTTTTTCCTTCATTTTCTACAATTCAGCCCCAAACTGCTTAATATACAGACTCCATTCCAACTTTTAGTAGATAAATTCAGTTTGAAATGTTATCTATTTTTTTAATAAATGTATAATTTTTAAGTAATATAAGTTCCCTATCTGTCACTCACTCGACGTTGTGTCGATGTAGTGACACTAGGGGTCACTCTTGGGAATCCAAAACACCTCTGCTTTTTGAAAAAAGGCCAATGGAAATTGGCGAGTGGAATTTGCATGCCACTCCCCCGGACATACGGGTATAAAAGGAGCTGGTATGCAACCACTCATTCAGATTTTCTATTTCTATTCATTGAGCTGAATTCACAGAGTTCATTCACCTCGTCTGCTGGATTTACAGTGCATTTCAGTGGCTTCTCCCCCTCTGCACCCATGGACTGCAGAGAACGCCCCTTGGCACTTCGGCAGAACAGCAAAAAGAGAGTATATTCTAAAATAGTATATTCTACTCTAAAAGAGTGGCACACACGGAACATCTTTTTAAAGATGCCTTTCCGTTTGTGTGTTATTCCTGGTTGCGGTCATTATGTCTCCGCTTCTGATGGCCACGATCGCTGTCTTATGTGTCTGGGCGCTGCCCACGCGGAGACTTCGTTCGTGGATGGGTCTTGTCCTCATTGCGAGAACATGACCATGGCAACATTGCGGTCACGGCTTGCCTTCGTAAGAAAGATGAGTTATCGAGCGCAGCATCGGAGAGCGGGCTCGTCCATTCTGAGGCAGAGGCTTCGGCTGGGCTTCCCCCTTCGGGCGTGGTCACCCAGTCTCAGGCCAACGGGGAGATGACGGACATGCTTTCCCGGGCAGCCACGAGTGTCGGGCTATTGTCCCTCCACTCTCCCCTGAACTCTTGCGGCTCGATGATTGGTTCCCCAGAGTGCCGCTCATGGCCGTGCCCTGCTCCGGTTCCTTTCTTCCCGGAAGTGCATGAGGAACTGACAAGATCGTGGGGGGCACCTTTTATCACCCGGTCCCAATCTTTCAGCTCCCACGCTCTCACTACCCTCGATGGTGGGGCAGCCAAGGGGTTTTCGGTGATCCCCCAGGTGGATAAGGCGCTCGCGGTGCACTTGTGCCCGCAGAGTGCCACCACCTGGCGCGGGCGCCCGAAGCTCCCGTCCAGGGCCTGTAGGTTTATGTCATCTCTGTTGGCTAAGGCCTACAGTACCGCTGGACAAGCTGCCTCTGCCCTGCATGCCATGGCTCTCCTGCAGGTACACCAAGCCGGGATTGATGCAGGAACTGTGCTTGGCGACCGACCTCGCTCTCCGGGTGACGAAGGTCACGGCGCGGTCTCTCGGGCAGGCGATATCCACCCTGGTGGTCCAGGAATGCCACCTTTGGCAAAACCTGGTCGACATGAGAGAGACTGACAAGGCACGGTTCCTTGACTCCCAGCCTGGCCTGTTTGGCGACACTGTCAAGGACTTTGCCCAGCAGTTCTCGGCGGTGAAGCAGACGGAGGCCATTCAACACATTCTGCCCCGGCGCGGCTCAAGATCCCACACCCCATCTGCTTGTCGCCAAGGGCGTCCTCCTGCAGCAACAGCACTGGCTCCGCCGCAGCCCGCCCCTGCAGCCTGGCCCCAGTGGAGGGCCGGGAGGATAATCTTTCGTTTCATTTTTCATCGCATGCCCAAGAGGCTGCGGTACCCAAAACTTCAACAAAAGAGTGGTTTCCTTGTTCTCTGGGTCACATGTCAGGTGTGCACGGCCATCATCACGACCACCGTCCACCGTCCCATTTTGGCAGGTTTGGCTGTTGCACAAACATGCCCACACTGGATTGGTTCCGATAGACTGCGGGGAGGATATTCCTCCTCCCCCCTAACCGGCCAATCTTATGGTGGGTATAAGGAGCCAGGTAAGTGCTTTGATGTCCCTGGACTCAGCATGGCCACGGGGCTCGAGCACCCTCGATGTGGCGCCTCAGGCTCTGCCCCGCCACGAGGGCCCACCCGCCGGTACATCTGACGTGATTATCCCCTTGGTCCCCCTCGTCCGGAGTTTGGACGCGTGGCTTGCGCTTTCCAACCCGTCGCGATGGCTGACCCGGACCGTCCGACTCGGCTACGTGATTCAGTTCACCAGGCGCCCGCCCAGGTTCAGCGGCGTCTGCTTCACCTCGGTGAAGGGCGAGAATGTTGCTACCTTGCGTGCGGAGATAGCTACCCTTCTACAGAAGGGTGCGATAGAGCCTGTCCCTCCAGCCGAGATGAAGAAAGGGTTTTACAGCCCCTACTTCATTGTACCAAAGAAAGGCGGTGAGTTGCGGTCAATCTTGGACCTGCGAGTACTGAACCGGGCCTTGCACAGACTCCCGTTCAAGATACTGATGCAAAAACACATTTTAGCGAGCGTCCGGCATCAAGATTGGTTCACGGTGGTAGACCTGAAGGACGCGTACTTCCACGTCTCGGTATTACCTCGACACAGACTCTTCCTGCGGTTTGCTTTCAAGGGCCAGGCGTACCAATACAAGGTCCTCCCCTTCGGCCTGTCCTTGTCCCCTTGCGTCTTCACGAAGGTCGCAGAGGCAGCCCTTGCCCTGCTAAAGGAAGTGGGCGTCCGCATACTTAACTACCTCGACGACTGGCTGATCTACCTCCTGTAGCAGGCGAGTTTGCAGAGAAACAACATCGACACAACGTCGAGTGAGTGACAGATAGGGAACGTCCTGGTTACTTTCGTAACCTCCGTTCCCTGATGGAGGGAATGAGACGTTGTGTCCCTCTTGCCACAATGCTGAACTACCCGCTGAAATGGCTGGGACCTTGTCTCGGCTCCTCAGCACAAAACCTGAATGAATGGTTGCATACCAGCTCCTTTTATACCCGTATGTCCGGGGAAGTGGCATGCAAATACCACTCGCCTTTTTTCAAAAAGCAGAGGTATTTGGGGCTCCAAGAGTGACCCCTAGTGTCACTACATCGACACAACGTCTTGTTCCCTCCATCAGGGAATGGAGGTTACGAAAGTAACCAGGACGATTTAATATCCCATGACTTACACTGATAGAATGTTCAGCATTTAAAATCTAACGATCTGTGGTGATGCCATTGTATATTTCCATATCAGTCTTTTTTCTTACATTTGTATACTGAATTGTGATTGGTCAATGTGCTGAACGTCTCTATTTCTCTCTTCAGCTGTGGTCACACTAGACTTCCATTCATACACATGTAAACGCAACAGACCGGAAACACAAGCTCCTGCGAAGAAGTTTCATCTGCTGCTGCACACCAAAGTTATAATTCTGTGGCCTCTGGCCTCGTCTACACTAATACATTTGAGTTTGATATGATTACGGCTCTCATCCACACTGGAACGGCACTGAAAACGATTACATTTGGAAACTGAAAATGGAGTTTTCAATCTTAAACGGATTAATGTGGACGTGCATTCCCAAAGCTAAAAGACACTTGACCAACAGAGGATCTAAACATCTCAGATTGATCTTTTGTTGAATTATAGAAGAACTTCATGATTTACAGTGTTGTGGAGTGTGAAGTGATTTCTGCTGCTCAACGCCTCGGAGAGTTCAATCTGTCAATTAACCTATTTCAGCTGTACAGTCTTACAGATGAAACTTGATCAGATTACAAGAAATCATTCTTATCCCTTTAATGAAGCACATTTGTACTGATGTTGATATCTTCAGCTCTTGTCTCACATTTGCACTTCAAATGCTGCAGAAACAGAATTAATGCAGTAAAATGAAGATCAGACAGTGAAATTCATCTGTTATTTCTGCCCTTCAGGAAACTGAATTCCCAGCAGTCTCTGACATCTTCACAATCTGCTTGATATTTTCTCTGATGAAAGGAAATATGAATGTTTTTCGACTTGAAGACTTCAGAAGAAAAACATGAAGATTAAAAATCAGAGAGATGAAGTTACTAAACGACACACAATAATTCATGACACTCACTGACTAGACAAATAGAGCCAGCACATTTAAACACAATTATACACTAACATGTTTTTTAACATGCACTACAGCAATTCCATTACATTCTTTGAAGTACCTTTCATGTAAATACCACAATATAAGAATACAGTAATCATTCAGTACCATCACAGTACTAGAGCAGCAGTTTTCAGTTCTGATTAAGAGCAGCAGTGAGTTTGGAGGAAAATCCTGCACACTGACAGAAAACATACATTTCCACACTGTTTAAAGTGACAGCACTTGTCATGGGAGGCCACGGCTCATTATTTCTTGACGGCTCTGTAATGAGCGACTCGAGGGGCTTTAAAACCCTGAAGCTGCTGCGGACACACACACACACCTGTCTCTGTGTCGTTACAGCAGATGGGTTCAGATTTAATCAAACTCATCTTTAACACGATCAAGGAGTAAAAGCCCCAAACCGCACACACAGCTGCTGCGATGCTTTGAACTGCGAGCCAGACAGAGTTACACAGAGATGCTGCAGACGTGTGTGTGTGTGTATGTGTGTGTGTGTGTGTGTGAATAAAACAGATGCTGCTGAACAGCAAACACAAACACACAGTGTCAGAGGATAATGAAGACAACAAATCAGTTGAATCTGGTGTCACTCCTCGTTCTGTTCACACAACTACATTGATATTAAATAGTGTGCACAGGAAAAACTAGTTATTAATGGTGTAATTAACAGTGTATTTTGAGACCTCTGTTAATTATGAGTGATGACAGTAAATCAGAAATAGATTTTGACAACAGTTCAAAAGAACAAACAAAACACGACGCCTCCGTTGACAGCGATTTTCAAAGAAATTTGCTAGATGACAATATGTCTTTGGTCACTAATATATCTCTCATCAAAATGTCAAACGGGTTAAGCTTCACACTAGGAAAAATTATTTCAGATACGGCAACAGACAGGATATGATGTCAAGCTTGAGGGCTTCTAGGTAAAATAAACAATATATCACAAATAACAAATAAAATCGTTAAAGAAAGTTATAATATATCATCCACTCACTTTCCTGCAACAATAAAAATGTGCAGCTCAGAAATATGTATTTTTGTGAGTCAAAAGGTCAGTGCGTGACATCAGAGCACTTCTAGGGGAGACTACAAGCTTAGCATAAAATAGCATAACGTGGCACTCCAATAGATATTCTATAGCGGTACACTGGCGGAGAGACAAGAGGCCGTTCTTTTTGAATGAATGTCTATGAAGGAGATGCTTCAGTGTGCTGAATAAACTGCTTTTGTAAGGAAACAGCTCATGTTTTAATGAACTGACCGCCTGCCCGTTAATCTTCAACATGTTTTACACTAAACAATCCTTTTGGAATGAATTATGTGTGGAGTTTACTACAATAAAATTGCTGTTTTATAAGAGAAGTCACAGACGATTCTGTGACAGGTAGGTGTCAGTTTTTTATTTGTAAGGTATCTGCAAAATGTGATTTACTGTCGCAACACAATAGATTATCATTACGCTCTCTCCTATGATAGAACCGCAGAGGTTGTTATCTCAGTAATTAAAAGAATCTCTGGTTTTCCGGGGGGGCCTTCCTTTGCTCCTCGCCTCGCACGACACAGGATCTTTTTCGGATGTCTCGGAGGATTGGCCGGAGTTGATTGAGGCCTGTCTCCCTCGGCGGGTCTCTGTGGGCTCGCTTGATTTCCAGCTTGTGGCCTGTTGTGTCGGGCGGACTCGGGAACAGCTCGTCTGGGAGCTTCACCATGTCTCGGCCTTTCTAGTTCTCGGGGGTTCCAGCAGTTCGGACGTCGTTTCACCGGTTGTGATTTTCGGGGTCTTCCTGCCTTTCCCGGGTGCATTCCAGGTCTGCTTTGGTCGCTGGCAGATTGGCAGCTGGTTTCCTCTCCGGTGGCTCCAGATGGACAAGCCGTTTCTCGACGTCCCCGATTCTTGTGGCCAGCTCGGGGGGTTTTGCCTCCATCGCTGTGGTCAATCGATGTGTTGCAGCGGGATCCTCCGGGTCCGCTGTGACTTTCGTCGCCATCTTGCTGGATGGTTGCCGCTGGGTATCTCCCGCCGCACCGTCAGGGTTGGGTCCCTGGTCTGCAGCCCTGTCTGAGGTATCAGCTTGAGCACGTGGCCGGGCGTAAAGGGTTTCCTCATGTCATTTATGCACGGTTATGGCAATGGCCAGACCTTCATAAGAACGCGTTGAAACATGTCAAGTACTGCCAGTTTGCCTTTGACTTGAAATGTGACAGCGTGTGCGTGAACCCCTACCATTTCGAGCGGGTGGTGTCTCCAGGAATAGACTTATCTGGACTTACACTGTCAAGCTCTGGTCCATCACCCCTGATGGTAAAGGATGAGTATGATTATGATGGTCAGCAGTCTCTGCCCAGCACTGAGAGTCACATGCAGACGATTCAACACCCTCCGTCCAGACCAGTGGCCCAAGAGCCCTTCAACACCCCAGCAATGCTGTCGGCAGATGAGGACAGCACATCAGCCTCCACCTCTGCCTTCTCCAGTATCGCTGTGGGATCCACAACTCAGTCCAGTAGTGTTCTTTCAGGAACTCGTAGCACTAAGGGTCTTCTGCAGATATCTTCAGGCACAGCTCAGGGCTCACAGCAGAATGGCTTCCCCCCAGGCCAGACTTCCACATACCATCACAATGCCACCTCCACCTGGACGAGGAACAGTAAATTCACCCCCAGCATGCCTCACCATCAAATCGGCCATCTTCAGCATCATCCACCCATGGCCCATCTGGCACACTACTGGCCTGTATGCAAAGAAATCACATTTCAGCCACCGATATCCAACCATCCTGCTCCTGAGTACTGGTGCTCCATTGCTTATTTCGAGATGGATGTTCAGGTGGACGACACCTTTAAGGTTCCCTCATCCTGTCCAATCGTCACTGTGGATGGGAATGTGGACCCCTCTGGAGGAGATCGGTTCTGCCTCGGTCAGCTGAGTAACGTCCACAGAATGGAGGCCATTGAGAGGTCACGACTCCACATCGGTAAGGGCATCCAGCTGGAGTGTAAGGGTGAGGGAGACGTGCGGGTTTGCTGTCTCAGCGATCATGCCATCTTTGTCTAGAGCTACTACTTGGACCGGGAGGCCGGCCACACTCCTGGCAATGCTGTGCACAAGATTTACCCAAGCGCATACATCAAGAAGTCAACAGCAGGCTGTTACAGCGCAGGCAGTGGCAGCAGTGCAGGCAGTAGCAGTCGCAGGAAACATCCCTGGCCCGGAATCTGTGGGAGGAATCGCACCTGCAATCAGAATGTCTGCGTCCGCCCGTATCGGCGTGGATGACCTCCATCAGCTCTGCATGCTGGGGTCCCGATTACCTGCAGCAGAGCATTAACTGGATGAAGTTCTGCACACGATGCCCATCGCCGACCCGACACCATTAGACTAAGACTGACACTATTAACTCCACGACACAGACACTGGACCGAGTGACTGTTCCCATGGCAACCAGAAGACCCAATACCGCTGAACTGTGTGAATAAGTGCAGAGAGACGAGCATGAGTTGACCTTTTGCTGCATGAGAGACGTTAACGCAACCCAAGATATATTCAACACATGGAGATGGATGGACAGTTCCTGCATTATTGCCGCTTTCTCATTGGTTCATTAAAAAAATTTTATTTGCTTTGTTTCTCCTGTTGCATTTGTTTCTATAAAATTTAACATTTTTTTTTCATCTTAAAGTGCACAGGACCCCAGTAACATTGTGACATTCATGGCTAAAGCAAAGAATCATTTTCTCAATCAGTGTTCATCTTGTATTCCAGTAAAAATGCGGAAACAAATTTAAGAGTTCACAAGTACGTTTATGTTGTTTTAAAGATGTTTCAATGTTTTGACTGGAAAACATTAAGACAAAAATGCTGATGAATGATGTTTGCAGTGTATAGCATGCAAATTCAGACATCTAAACTTAAAAAGTGTTTTGCATGAAGAATTCTCTTAGAAGTGTTCGAGAAATGTGCCATTAAGTTCTGTCTTTATGAAACTGTTTCCTTGCATGCACTATTTTTTATTTTTAACCAGAAAGATCACTGGCCAAATGGCCAAACAGTGTTTTCATCACTTTAATATGGCGATGGATTAAATAGACTTCATGTCCTGGACTAGTGAAGTGTTTTTATTTTAAAACTGTTTGTTTTTGGCCATCGTCTTAATGCAGTGCTAACCTGGTCTTTTAAACTGGAGTCTCACAGCTCTCGGTTCATACAGTGCAGAGCGTTTAAAAGAAGCCGTTGTGCTCCATAGTTTGGAAGTACGACAGCCTTGGCTAAAATATACCAAATCATGTAGAATTTCCTTTAGATTTTTTGGCTGTGGGTTCAAATGGTTTTGACCCTCAAGAAAGTTGTATTAGTGTTGTATTGCATGTAAATAATGCCACATTCATTTTCTTTAGTCGGATGTAATGGGTTTTCACAAGCAGAAAATTGGCTAGTTAAACCAATCATTTGTAAGGTTCCCAGCCACACACCGTTAACCATCATAGCAAGACGTATAACAGTTAGACGAAATTCATAAGTGCGCAAGCAGCTTTATTGTTCTGAATGCTTGTTTTTCTTTTAGTACTATATTAACTTGTACTAGCACTTTATGTATGTTTTTTCTTTTCCATTTCTAATTTCTTTTCTCTGCAGCCAGTGAATAAAAATTTTCTGCACCTCTCAAACAAAACAACCAAAAAAAACCCAAAAAAATCTCTGGTGACGTCTACATCTTCTATTGGTCTGTGATCTCCCAGGTCAAGAGTTCAGCACACTTGAACTTTCGTGTGCTCCCGTGTTTAGATGCATATGAATTTGAGAGAAAGGAGCTGCTCTCAGTAAATGTTCATAAGATCTAAAATCACAGCAAAGTTCAACAGGAAATAATGACACAAATATGAACAACAACACAAGACATCACGAGCTGTTTGTGAGTCTGATGTGATGAAGCAGCTGCAGTTTAAAGGTCAAACTCATTAAGGGGCGCCAATGAGACTCAAACCTGTCGAGCTCTGAGCGGATCACCACATGCCCGACACACGCAGACGAGCGTTTGAAATCCGTACGCTACAAAGACATTCTCATCGCGCTTCTGCCAGCGAGCAGCCCGCTCAATACGACATAGCAGGTCCATGTGCTTTTATCTGCAGTCAACCAATAACTGAACCACAAACACACACACACACTCAATGTATGAAAATATGACCACAAACAGCTGAAGAACTTTTAAATAACAGATTTATGAAGTCACAAAAATGAATGTCTTATAAACAGAAAATCACATCAACTCAACATGTGAAACAACAAAGATTCACTCAAAGATTCATTTAAAATGATTAATTTGCAGCTGATTCATTCATGAAGAAAAACAAATACAAGAACAGAGACAGAGTGAGATCAGAATGAGACAAGTGGAGACAGATGGAGAAACACTGATCTCTTCCTTTGGGTCAGGTGAGGTCAGAGATGTTCAGACAGGAAGCAGTAAAGTGTTTCTTGAGGTTTTCTTCCGGACGTTTCCTTACACACACACTCATAATACTGCAACAACACACTGAACACTGAACCTACACACACACACACACAAACACAACAGAATACACTCGTTATAAAAGGAAAAACCAAAGCTGCAGAAATATTTAACACACAAAAGTCATTGAGATTTGTTGTGATGTAAATGTGATTTCAGCTGCATGTGATTATTTAAAACACACACACACACACAAACAGAATGATCAGTGTAAGAGAGTGTGTCTTACCCACAGTTGCGTGTTTGTGTGTGATCAGTGTGTGTATATTGTGAACATCCCTCAGCAGCTCTCTGTCGCCAAACGTGAAATAAATCAAGTCACGATGAGCTTCTGCTGCCGCCATCAACTGTAACACAGCTACACACACACACACACACACACACACAGGTCATAAGACTTGACAAGTCACATCATAACAAGGGCTGTCAATTGATTATAATTTTTAATCTAATTAATTACATGGCATGCCAATTAATTAATTGCAATTAATCTCACAATATTTGCTGTAAAAGGCCATCAAATAAAGATAATTTAATATGAATAATACATAATAATTCAAACATTTAAAAATATATAAAAAAAATAAAAATAATTCAGATATTCAGATATATTGCATTATTGTGGCAGACGAGTTAAGCATTGATTTGACAACACAAGAAGTGTCTAGAAATCAATATATTGTTTGTTTTTATTCCCATATTATTGAATAAGCCTGCTGTCGATTGAGTTCATCAATCTGTCGTGTTCTCACACGTGTTCTTGTGTCTTGTCTGCACTTTTTTAAAATAATGTTGTCGGTCTGTGTACATGTGTGTCAGACGGATGCTTTTAGAGCATCTCATTAGTTTTCAGTGACATAAACACCATGTTTTTAGAATGCTGTATAGTTAAAAGTAGTTGAAACTTTGCAAATTGTTGCGCTTCATCCAGCTGTCAAGAACGCATCCTTTGTGAACGGCTCTCATTCTGTGAGGTTTGTTGAGGCGCGCTGACCGCCCCCAGCTGACGCCTCATAAAAACACAAAATTACATGTACTTCAAGCTTGAATTGCTCTGATGGTAGAAAAACATATTTATATAACTGAATTTACATAAGGGTCAGAAGCAGAGGTCTGAAACCTGACACAGGCCCGTCGGGTCAGTTTTTCAACAATGATTTCAGGTTTGGGTCAGGTTTGTAAAAATAAAACACTTGCTTCATGCACGCGCTCTCACTCACAGATACGCACAAATGGACAAGTTAGGGGCCGTTCACACGAGTTGTTGCGTGTGTCTGCTCTATTTTCCCATTGTTTTAAATTGTAAACACTGGATGAAGGTCTTTGACTGTTGCGCTGCGTCTCACTGTTCTACAGTGTCTAACGCAGGACCACCACATTTTTTAGACATCGTGTCAAATTAAAAAGAGCTTCAAGTTTCAAAAACGCATGTCTAGACACCGGTGTTCTGTTTCATATGTTGGGCTGCATCTAGCTTCTTTTAGCACAGGTGTCACAAAGATTTGATGTTGTGAAGAAGTTCAGGCCGCAAAGGACTTTATGTGACTGTTACATTGTTACACATGATTCCAGATTGTGGAACGGTAATAAACGGTAATCTAATGTGTTTTTCCCTTCTGCTTTGGTGTGCTGAGGGGTCGCCGTGCTGCAGTAAAACAATGTGTGTTTACTGTTAGGAATGATACCTACAATGATTACAAAAAATACTGCCTATTGCAACAATACTTGCTAAAAGAAGAAATTATAATGAGCGAGTGGTCGGGTCACATGTTCTCGGGACACATGGTCTCGGGTGCAGGTCAGGTTTCATTTTAAGGCCTGTGCAGAACTCTAGTCAGAAGGCATGATTAATGGTGTTAATTTATTAACATGTTATTTTTATATATTTAATCACACTTAATTAACGTGTTTAATCTACCTAATCACAGTCTCAATGATAACTTTTAATTGAAAGGTTTATGGGACACATTATAACACCTTTTAAACGGGTGTCGCCACCAAACGCTCCACAGCCCCAGTTACCCGTAGCAACAGCAGAGAGATTCTCCGTCTTCACTCCGGGACGAGCAAAAGCACAGTACGCCTGAGAGAGAACTTGACATTCATTTTTATTGTATTATATTTTGTTATATTGTATTATAAAAACAATGTGTGTGTGTGTGTGTGTGTGTGTGTGTGTGTGTGTGTGTGTGTGTTATAATGAATCGGTTTGACCTTGTTCAGTTCTCGTGTCATGTTTTCTGGGTGAAACTGTTGCAGGAAGTTTCTGTAATGCAGCGCGTCCATGGCAACGATCTCGGTGCATCTGCGCTGCCACTCATCCCTACACACACACATACACACACAAGCAGCAATAATGTAACAACACTTCACTAAGTGAGTCTTAAACTTTCATTTGAAACTCTTGATGCATGTCAGTGATGGTTGTTTTCACCTGGGCGTCTGGTCGTCATGGTTACTATCCCATCTGTAGGTATCAGAGTATCCAGAGTATCTGCTGAACTGCTCTGAACCTGTCAATAAAACATCACATTATTACACCAATCTGACTTCCTAAAGATGCTTTTAAAACATTTATCTGTCAGTCTGAGCAGCTTGATGTGTAAACCAATGGTGTGTGTTCAGGGCAGGGCTATCTGTTTGATGACCAATGAGAGACAGTGACAGAGTCATTATTTGTGTAATTCAGTTTGATGACGCTAGTGACGCAGGAATCACACACTACAGCTTTAAACTGAACTCAAAGGAAACACATTCACAACAGCGATAACATCAACCGTCCACAGTAGCTTCACATTCAACAAAAATCACCATCAATCTCACTTTCCACATAAAGAGAGAGACCGTTCACAAGGCTTCAGTTTTTCACCCATAATGCTGAAAATATAATTTGGTACTTGGTAGTTTGGTAGTTGAAAACGGTTGTGCTACTTATTAGTGATGTATAAACATCACAATACATACAGTGTCTTTTTCCAGTTGCTGAAGGTTTGAGTACACTTGCCTTTCATACAAGTCACTTTCCACTTACAAGTCAAAATTTGGCTTTATAAATGGCCAAAAAGAAACAAATCTCTAGAACATCATCATTCTATTGTTCTTTTTAAAGATGAAGGCTATTCTATGCTCAAACTGGATCTGACCAGGACAGAGAGGGAAGTGGACAACAAGAAGTCAAATACGTTAGAGTCTCGAGTTTGAGAAACAGACTCCTCACGGGTCCTAAACTGACAGCTTTAAAACCCAGAACATGACAAACACCAGCTTCATCTGCACCACTCAAGAGAAGACTCTGGGATGATCATATTTTTGGCAGACTTTCAAAGAAAGAGCAACATCTAACACTGGCAAATAAGAAGAAAAGGGCAGAATGTGTAAAAGAAATTAAACGACGAGTGGTAATGATTAGAAAGGAGTATTATTGATGGTTGAATCAAAGTTATGAGCTGTTAATCTGTTATTAGAAAAGCTTGGTTGGAAAGTGTCAACAATAGTCACTGCTGCATGTGGAGGAAGGTTTGAAGAATACAGTATTTATTTCAGTAGAAAAAGTTCATTTGTAGCTGTCATTTTTTTATGATATTAACATTTTATTGATTCAAAAAACCAGGATTGATGAAACAGAACACAGAATCAAATTATATGTCACTCCCCCTGAACACCGCTTTAGGGGGGTGTATGCTACTCCCAAAAACACTACCGAGTGTATTAACCCCCCTCACAATCCACATCACCACATTGATGAAATGCCTAATGTAATCAGAAGAGCTACGGCCCCAAATAAACCCCACCTGATCTATAAGAAATGTCATAACTTTACTTAATCAGATAGCCAAAATGTTTGACAATATTTTTACGTCTAGATGGATCAGGGAAATTGGACGGTAACTCTTACACTCACTTGGATCTTTGTCCTTTTTAAGAATCAGTCTGATCCGGGCTTGTGTCATGGTTGGCAGAAGCGTCCCATTCTTTAATGATTCCATATAAACTTCTAGCAAAAGTGGAGACAGTTCTGCAGCATAAGATTTGAAAAACTCAGCGGCAAAGCCGTCAGGCCCCGGAGACTTGCCTGTAGGCAAGGCCTTAATTACCTCGCCAAACTCCTCCAAGGTTATCTCAGAATCAAGAGAATTTTTTTGCTCAGCCAAAAGTTTAGGATGTTCTAATGGTTCCACAAAGTTTCTAATGGCCAAGGTAAATATTTCACCACCAGCAGATTTCACTGAGGGAATGGTGGAAAAAGACTCTCTCTGCTTTATATATCTAGCCAAAAGCTTACATGCTTTGTCCCCCGACTCAAAGTATGATTCTCTTGCCCTGAAAACCAAAACTCCACCTTCCGTGACAAAATAGTATTATATCTGTGTTTCAATCGGGTCAATTCTCTGAGGCCATCAGACAACATTCGGCGCTTCAGCTCTGCCTCAGCACTTTTAACGAGTTCTCCACGAGTTCCCGTGCTTTGGATTTTTTGATGAATGAGGCATACTGTATGATCCAACCCCTAAGAACTGCCTTAAGTGCCTCTCAAGCCACCCTCGCAGAGGATAATGAGGACCAGTTGGTCTCCATATAAACATTGATTTCAGCCTTTAGCATTTGTTGGAATTCAGGATTTTGCAAAAGGTATACATTAAAGCACCAATTATATGATTTGCTTTTCTCCATATGTGGCAACATCTCTAAACTCACCAGGACGTGATCTTAGACTAAAATGCTTCCAATTGAGCAGTCAACAACAGATAAAATGAGGAACTTAGATATAAAAAAATATATATATTCTAGAGTAAATCTTATGGACTGATAAAAAAAATTTATAGTCCCTACTAGATGGGTTCAAAAGTCTCCAAATATCTGTAAGACCAAGATATTTACACATCCTGTGAATCATCAATGTTGCTCTAGGGGGCTTACACACTTTTGCTTCACTATGATCAAGGACTGAGTCCATCAAAAGATCAAAGTCTCCTCCCAATATTATATCATGAGGGGTGCCAGCGGCTTGCAACATCCCTTCAAGATCTATAAAAAAGCCCTGACCATCAGCATTAGGTGCGTAAATATTAGCCAAAATCAACCTTTGCCCTTGAATTTCAACTAACACAATAATGACTCTTCCTAATTTATCTTTAATCTGTTTGAGACATTTGAATTGTAGATGTTTACTTATCAATGTAATGACTCCCCTGCTCTTCCTTGAGTCAGCACTAAAGAAAACATGTCCACCCCATATCTTTCCAAATTGTTCAGCTTCCTGCGGGGAGAGATGTGTTTCTTGAAGAAACACTATATCATATTTTAGCTTAAGAAAATAAATAATCTTCTTTTTTTATGGGGAGCCCCAACCCATTCACATTCCACGTGGAGAGGCAATCCACTCATATTAACATTTGACATTTTGACACATTAGAACAAATAGATTGTGTGTCAAAAACAAGATTATAAAGACCACATTCCAACATTAGTGCAACAATCAAACTCCGAACTTCCCCCCAAACAAAACAATAAAAAAAAACCAACAACATGCGCATTAACCCTGCGCACGACAGCGCCAACCAGCGTCCATCCCTCTAAACACAAACAGTCCATGTACGCCTACGAGAGCACCCGCGACAGCCTTGCTGTCAGATTGCTCAAGTCCGATACTTCTATACAAATTTGAGACATAATTAAACAGCAAAAGATAATCTATAAAACAAACTCCAGGAAATAGATGGAATAAGCACAAAGAGCGTGTAGCTTTATCCATAAATCTGTCCTGAATGTGTGACACTCTACAAAATAAACTCCAGCAACTAGGCAGAACCAGCACAAAAATAGCGTGCAGATTCTTCAAACAGTCAAGCGAATGTTCAGTGAGCCGGTCCACTCGACTGCAACATAAGTGCAAACAAATGACTTAATCACTCCAATGTCTTTGCAAGAAATACTCCACAAAACAAACACCAGCCAACAGGAGAAATAAGCACAAAGAGCATGTAGATTCATCCACAAAACTGTCCCGAAGGTGTGCCAATCTACAAAATAAACTCCAGCCACTAGGCAGAACCAGCACAAAAATAGCGCACAGATTCTTCAAACAGTCAAGCAAATGTTCAGTGAGCCGGTCCACTCGGCTGCAGCGTGAGTATCACAAGATGACTTACTCACTCTATTGACTTTATGAAGGATATCGCTTGCTGTGGGCATGTGAAATGTTTTATGGCCATCCTTAGCATCTATTCTCAATTTGGCCGGGAACATCAGTGCAAAAGCGACCTTCCATTGGTGTAAAAGTTTCTTGCATTCCTTGAATCGATCACGCTTTTCACTTGTCGAATTCGCAAAGTCTGGGAACAAGAAAATGCTGTGGTTCTTCCAAGAAAGCCTTCATTTACTCCTTGCATCCCGTAACATAAGATCTTTATCAGATGATCTCAGCAATTTGTCCAGAATTGATCAGGGCCTGTCTCCCTCAGTGGATCTCTGAACCGGAACTCTGTGAGCTCGCTTGATTTCCAGCTTATGGCCTGCTATGTTGAGCAGATTCAGAAAGAGCCCATCCAGGAATTTCACCATATCCTGTCCCTCTGCTCCCTCAGGGATTCCAACGATACGGACGTTATTCCGCCGGCTATGGTTCTCCATGTCCTCCCAGACACGCTCCAAATCCACCTTGGTCGCTAGCGGATTAGCAGATAATTCCCTCTCTGATGACTCCAGGTAATCGCTCCGTTTCTCGGCATCCCTCACTCTTGTAACCACATCACTGAACTTAGTCTCCATGGCAGTGATCGATCGACATATCACAGCAAGTTCCTCCAAGTCAGCATCGCCGACATGTTCAACATCTCTCGCTGCATTTCCCGCACCTCTCCATCTAAATCGACTTCTAGGCTCGTGGCCTGCTCGGAGGTGTCAGCTTGAGCACTTAAGTGATGTTTAATGTCTCCAGAGCCCGAGGATTTTGAATTTTTTGACATATTGTCCTCCTAGAACAGTTATGGATCAGGGTGTATTGAATCTCACCAGTTTATGTCATAAAAAGTATTAAAACTAGCAAAGTGTGCAGAGCTCGACGTTCACACGTCCGATCCTTGCATGGTGTCACGTGACTCTCTTTCCATAACTGTCATTCTTGATCAATTTAAAGCATCCTTGGTGCTAAATTATCATTTTCTTTCAAAAACAGCGTAATTTCATAATGATTCTAAACATCCGAATGGTAGTATATGATGTATACACTCCTGGGCAAAACTAAATATGGGCATGTATTTAGACTGCACTAGAAAAACAAAAAACTGTACAGCTCATATAAAAAACAAACCAGTGTTGATATCATATTTAGTTCATTCTCCTGAGCTTGATCAACAACAGTAGATCACATGATCATTGAGAACATCAGTCCATCATCTACAGGGCGACTGAAGCCCTCGAGAGCTTCTGCAAATCAAATCAGAGAATTCTGTGCGTCTGTCTTGCCATCGATCCGCCATAAAAAGCTGAAGCGCACGCTCCTCTGCAGATAAGCTCGTTGTCTTTATAAGATAAACACATTCCTGCTCGGAATTCCTCTTCAGGTGACCTTCAGAAGACAGGAAGCTGTGTGTGTATTTCTAAAGTGTGTTCAGTAAATGATGCTGGAATATCTGACAGACTGAAGAATACAGTTTAAAGGTCACTGGCTGCATCTCATCTCCTCCAGAACAACATTATCACAGGTTTAATGTCAGGCCTTTGTCTCAAACAACAGCTTTTATTCTGATCAAATGACATTCTCAAGTTTCATGCATTCAAATCAAGGACTGTTTGACAAAAATGTAAAAAATTATAATGAGTGTCAAATGCAGAAATTATTTGAATTTTTTTTTTTTGTGAAGTTTAAATCAGCAGTTCTCCACCGGCAGGTCTGTTCTGACAGCAGGAGAAAATGATGAATAATAAAATGCACCCAAGCAAATAATCATACATAGTTATGATAACACAATAAATACACTTTAATAAATAGACCTAGACCTTTAAATGCATCCCATTTAATTAGTTGTTGATGTCAAAGATACTTCTATAGTATTTGTTCCATGTGTTAAAAAAATCACACTTCTGCTGTTGTTTATGTATTTACAACACTGCCAGTTTTCCTATTCAGTCTATTTCACGTTCACAATTTTGCATATCGTTGGACCTATGCAGTTCATAATCATTTTAATACATTTTTATTGTTAGGTTTTAAGGATATTTTTGTATAATAATCAGTGTTGGTTCTGTGTTGATGTGTAATGTGAAATCTGAAGCTAAAGCAGTTTTGAAACACCGGCTTAAAAAAATAAATCTGGTGCTGTTGTTCTGTAGGACGTCACATGTAAAACTGCAGCATGAATGTTTCAGACTCGCGGCTCTGGAAGGACGCCACACCTGCCATTTGCATCACGTTCCGGCCTGAGATCATATCGGTGAGTCACCGCGCCACGCTGCATTTCCATATCGGCACTAATGCCACACTGACGGTGCCCAGCCGCTCCGCAATCAAACACAATTCAATTAGATGAAGCCACTTTGGCAAATTTCAGTGCAGCTACAACAAGATCCATTTTAGTCATCAATGTCACAGAGTCGAGTGAGCGAGCAGTATGATTTACAGCAGAGAGAGAGAGAGAGAGAGGGGTCGGGATGTTTTAATAAAAGAGATGTCGTGGCCGTGTGCATTAGCTGAGTGGCTCTTAGAGTCGTAATTAATATTGCTGGACTGTAATAAAGTTAAGAGCTGTTAGTGGCGGGACAGAGGGGCGGGGCCTGAAGGTGACTCCATGGAGACGAGATGACGGGCAGCCGAGAGGAGAATACTGATCAGATGAAGAAAACAAATGCTAAATAACATCCTGCAGTGATTTACATTTAGTACGAGCACAATTAATAACACAATGTAAGTTCGCACTGTATTAGTAGACAATCATCTTCTACAGTCAGTTTTCTCTTTCAGGTCAACTACTGGATTAGGGTTACAGTTTGAAGGTTAAGGGTCTGTTGAATGCTTGATTCTGATTGGTTGACAGAGGTTCTAAGGTGTGCAATTATTTTCCAGTAAACTCACGGCGATGAAGTAGTTCCAGGTCTTGACATCATAACAGTTCCATATCACTGCCGTACAGACTAACCAGATAAAAATAACAATCTCTATATCTGACATTTATTTTAATATCTGTGGAAAACACCCTCATGATCCCTCTCTCTCTTTCACTCACACACACACTCATACACACACACATATACACTCATACACAAACACACCACACACACACTCATACACACATACACACACAGATACAATCATACACAAACACACTTTGAGTGTGTGTGTGTGTGTTGTGAGTGTGTGTGTATGAGTGTGAGTGAGTGTGTTGTGTGTGTGAGTGAGTGTGTGTGTGTGTGTGTGTGTGTGTGTACAGGTTTTGCTATACTTGTGAGGACCAAGTATTGAGAATCAACCTGTTCTGTGAGGACATTTCTGGTTGTGAGGATCTTTTGGGTGGTCTTCACATGGAAATAACATATTAAATGATGTTTTATTGAAAATGTAAAAATGCAGAAAGTTTTTTGTGAGGGTTAGGTTTAGGGGTAGGGTTAGGGTTAGGGGATAGAATCTATAGTTCATACAGTATAAAAATCATTATGTCTATGCAGAGTCCTCATAATGATAGCTAAACCAACATGTGTGTGAGTGTGTGAGTGTGTGTGTGTGTGTGTTTGTGTGTGTGTGAGTGTGTGTGTGAGTGTGTGTGTGTGTTTAGGGGTAGGGTTAGGGGATAGAATCTATAGTTCATACAGTATAAAAATCATTATGTCTATGGAGAGTCCTCATAATGATAGCTGCACCAACATGTGTGTGTGTGTGTGTGTGTGTGTGAGGGTTAGGTTTAGGGGTAGGGTTAGGGGATAGAATCTATAGTTTGTACAGTATAAAAATCATTATGTCTATGGAGAGTCCTCATAATGATAGCTGCACCAACATGTTTGAGTGTGTGTGTGCGTTGTATGCGTGTTGTGTGTGTTTGTGCGCGTGTGTTGTGTGTGTGTGTGTGTGTGTGTCTGTGTTAAAGGGGGGTTGATGAGGATGCCAGATTTCACAGCAGGAGTACAATACTGGGAACAAGTTTCTCAGACACTCAGGCTGTGTCTCGTTTGGAAGGATGCGTCCTCCGGAGGTCGCATTTGTCGGCCACATACGTCATCAAAGCTGTCTCATTTCAGAAAAGCGAGTAGGACACTTTGAATGCGACCTTCTTTCACGGTAATTCGGAGGATGCATGAGGTGTATCCTTCATGGGCACTCACAACCCTCAATTCTTTGCTTCAACAGAAATGTCTAAAAAGAAATGACGCCAATTTGCCCGTAAATATGATGTTCAAACGCAAGGAATGTTAATTCCCAAGTTGAAGTACCTCAGTAGATGGGTGCAGAGTATATAATATGTATAATTATATTAATATATAATTGAAATAAAGTATTAGACTAAAAGTACACCTGTAAAATCTATTTTCTTTTCTCTTTACATCATTATAACTCTCCTAAAATGTACCTCATACATTCCCTTCTAAAGGGACTTTGTTCCCTTCTCACTCAAAGCGCTCGCGCTTGTTAAAGAGTGGCGTGCTGTCATAGCAACCATGTTACGTTACATGTC
>NC_059379.1:180000-197500 GCF_019703515.2 Myxocyprinus asiaticus
CATGTCTCTGATTGGTTACGATCAATGATGTGTCAATGATGCAAAGAAAAAAACACATTATAAATAGACAATTTAGACACAACTTGAGTATACCTAAAGGGAATTCTGTTATTGACACTTTGTGTAATTAGTCAATTGCAGCAGCTGTAATTGTGGCCTAAGTCTTGAGCATTGAGGAGTTTAAAGTGTGGTCAATCAAGACACAGAAAAGTCAAACACAGCAACTTCCCCATCTGCATTTTTATTCTGTTTTACAGACAAACCATGACAAGCTGAAATTCATTTTGTCAAGACGAGCGTCAGAGCTTTTGACACTAATGAGCAGAAGAAATGCAGGTGCTCTTCAAAACTGTCTGACAAAAATCAAAACACTGCAGGAAATCAAACGGAGGTAAAATCACGCGAGCTGAGCGTCCATCGCTCTTCTCACACACACACACACACACACACACACACAGCACCAGTCTTTCAGTGCTGATAGTTACACGACTCTTATTTACGATGGCAGACGCGCTCTGTGTCAGAACGATCAATCTAACTGTGATCTCATGAAGGTCTCGGAGGTTTCTCATCTGATTAAATCACATCCCAGAACAAATGCAAATGAGGGCGAGAACAGGGTGTTCTCAAACAAGTCCAGTTCTGACTGACATTTAACTCAGTATATTTTTGTAGTGATACACCTACAGGAGCAGGGGAAGGCCATAAATAACAGTGCCGATGACATCATAAAACGAGAACGAGCTGCGGCAGAGAGCAGGACAGCCACCAGCTGAGACTTCATGAGACGAGTGGAGACACACACACAGACACACTCACCCACACACACACACACACACACACTCACCCACACACACACACACACACTCACCCACACACACACACTCACCCACACACACACACACACACACACACACTCACTCACCCACACACACACACACACACACACACACACACTCACCCACACACACACACACCCACACACACTCACCCACACACACTCACCCACACACCCACACACACACACACACACACACACACACACACACTCACCCACACACACACACACACTCACCCACCCACACACACACACTCACCCACCCACACACACACACACACACACACACACACACTCACCCACCCACACACACACACTCACCCACAAAAATCTTCATTTGTGTTCTGCAGAAGAAAGAAAGTCATACACATCTGGGATGACATGAGGGTGAGTGAATGATGAGAGATTTTCATTTTTGGGTGAACTGTCCCTTTAAGGGTTAGAATAACGTTAAGTGTAGAGCAAGGATCTTCAACAGGGGGTCTGCAAATTATTGTTTGATTGTTTGAACCACCATTGGCATTTGTAATAATCACCAGCGAGAGAGAGGAGTATGAATTTTAGACCATCCACATGTTCAAGTCCTTCACAGCTGCATGTCAAATCTTAAAGTGTGATTAAACAGCACTTGTCAGCAGAAGCACGCAGCCCGGACAAACCCTTCACACAACCACTGCTCATCACGAGCCGCTCAATGTGCGACACACATCAGGTTCAGCAGCGCTGCGGTGGAGGGTCGTGTGAGTAAACGTGTCTGATTTGTGTTGGTCACGCTGTGCAGTTGAGCAGATGACAGCGTGCTTTCAGAACAACTGCCTCCTTAAACCAGCCTAAGCTGTTCAGTTAGCTGGTTTCAGTGGGGGTTTGAACACTTTTTAGCTCGTCAGGTTGGGAGACCAGCTAAGACCACACTGATCAGCTAAGACCAGCCTGACCAGTTTAGACCAGCCAAGACTATGCTGATCAGCTAAGACCAGCCTGACCAGTTTAGACCAGCCAAGACCACACTGATCAGCTAAGACCAGCCAAGACTATGCTGATCAGCTAAGACCAGCCTGACCAGTTGTGACCAGCCAAGACCACACTGATCAGCTAAGACCAGCCAAGACTATGCTGATCAGCTAAGACCAGCCTGACCAGTTTAGACCAGCCAAGACCACGCTGATCAGCTAAGACCAGCCTGACCATCTAAGACCAGCCAAGACCACGCTGATCAGCTAAGACCAGCCTGACCATCTAAGACCAGCCAAGACCACGCTGATCAGCTAAGACCAGCCTGACCATCTAAGACCAGCCAAGACCACGCTGATCAGCTAAGACCAGCCTGACCAGCCAAGACCACGCTGACCAGCTAAAAAAGTGTTTTGCAAAACCCCTTTAAAACCAGCCTGACCAGCTACTGTATGACCAGGCTGGGCGACCAGCTAAAACCAGCCAATCAGCTTATGCTTTTTTTAGCTGATCTTTTTAGCATGGCAGCATTCAATGATTATTTCAATGGCTTTGCAATGTAAATATCATGAAGTATGTACATACAATAATATGGTAGCTTACCATACACGTTTTTATAGGCATAAAACGCAACACTCAATTTATAAAATATGTAATGGGGGTCCCGGCTCCGTCTCTCTGCTCACCAAGGGGTCCTTGGCCCGAAAATGCTTGAAGACCCTTGGTGTAGAGTGTTTGTTTCAGTATTTCCTTAAACAGTGAAAAGAGCAATAAACTGTTTCCTGTCAATCACCTGCACAACAACCAACATAATAATAAAGTGATGCACACTGTGATATTTATCAAAGAAACTGACAGCAATTACAAGTGATCACTGACGTCTGTCCTTCAACTCACACGATAATTCATTATAAATGTCCTTTAAAAGGGGCACGTCATGAAAAATCGAAATATTCTTGATCCTTTGAGGCAAAAAACAAAAAAAAGTGTTAATTGTACTATAAAAATACTCAAAACATCCATCTCAGTCCATTACGAGCATTTAATGAAAATGAACTTTAAAAGGACTCGTTCTGATGTTCATCAACACGAGCGACATCTGTCAGCTGATCAGAAACTCGTCCCGTCAGATATTATTATTCCTAAACATCAGAAGAACTCATTCATTAACTCAATTTAATATTACCAATAAACTCTAAGATTACATTTGAACTACATTACAGTTTATCTTATGATTATGATGCTGTTTATGTTATTCCTTCATTAAATAACAGAAATAAAACATTTCTATAAATAAAGCGTTCTGAATGTGACTGTAATAAAGCAGAAACAATCAGCACTGAATTCAGCTTCCTGTTCCTGCTCCTGTTGTGTTATTGATTTCTCTGTAATATTTCTGCATCGTCTCTTTGAGTTCATTCATTAAAAGTATTGATTGATGGGTTGTAACAATTCAAAGCAAAACAAAGTGTTTTATGACAAACTGCTTCATAAATCACATCCAATCAATACTGAGATGATCACATTGATACCGGCGGTTAGAGTCACATGACTAAAACTGCAGCTGTCTCTGATGAACCACTCACACTGAGTCACTAATTACATCAGATGAGTTTAATTAAGTGCTTCATTAACAGACAACACTAATGAACACGTGTCTTTTACCTTACAGTATAAATGCAGCGCTGTGAAGTCCCACCTCTTCGCCTGACCTGCGTTATATTTCAAAATGGCATCCTAAAGAGAAATATTAGAAACATTAATAGAAATAAAATATTAAAATAAGCAGCACCTGCTGTATGACTCCAGCAGTGAATATGTCATGTGATCGATGGAGTTTTGCTGCCATCAGCTGGACAACAACAGCAACTACAACACACACACACACACACACACACACACACACACACACACACACACACACACACAGAGACACACAGAGACACACAGAGAGACACGGAGAGACACAGGGACACACACACACTCTCAAACACAGGGACACACACACTCTCACACACACACACAGGGACACACAGAGACACACACTCTCACACACAGGGACACACACTCTCACACACAGGGACACACTCTCACACACAGGGACACACACACACACACTCACACACAGAGACACACACACTCACACACAGGGACACACACACACTCACACACAGGGACACACAGGGACACGCACACTCTCACACACAGGGACACACACACTCTCACACACAGGGACACACACACTCTCACACACAGGGACACACACACACACACACTCACACACAGAGACACACACTCTCACACACAGGGACACACACACTCTCACACACAGGGACACACACACACACACACACACACACACACACAGGGACACACAGAGACACACACTCACACACACACAGGGACACACAGAGACACACACAGGGACACACACTCTCACACACAGGGACACACACTCTCACACACAGGGACACACACACACACACTCACACACAGAGACACACACACACACACTCACACACAGAGACACACACACACACACAGGGACACACACTCTCACACACAGGGACACACACTCTCACACACAGGGACACACACACACTCACACACAGGGACACACAGGGACACACTCTCACACACAGGGACACACAGAGACACACTCTCACACACAGGGACACACACTCTCACACACAGGGACACACACTCTCACACACACACACACACAGAGACACACTCTCACACACAGGGACACACACTCTCACACACAGGGACACACACTCTCACACACAGGGACACACACACACTCACACACAGGGACACACACACTCTCACACACAGGGACACACACACTCTCACACACAGGGACACACACACACACACACTCACACACAGAGACACACACTCTCACACACAGGGACACACACACTCTCACACACAGGGACACACACACTCACACACAGGGACACACACACACACACACACACACACACAGGGACACACAGAGACACACACTCACACACACACAGGGACACACAGAGACACACACAGGGACACACACTCTCACACACAGGGACACACACACACACACTCACACACAGAGACACACAGGGACACACACACTCTCACACACAGGGACACACACACTCTCACACACAGGGACACACACACTCTCACACACAGGAACACACACACACACACACTCACACACAGAGACACACACTCTCACACACAGGGACACACACACACACACACACACACACACAGGGACACACAGAGACACACACTCACACACACACAGGGACACACAGAGACACACACAGGGACACACACTCTCACACACAGGGACACACACTCTCACACACAGGGACACACAGGGACACACACACTCTCACACACAGGGACACACACACTCTCACACACAGGGACACACACACACACACTCACACACAGAGACACACACTCTCACACACAGGGACACACACACTCTCACACACAGGGACACACACACTCACACACAGGGACACACACACTCACACACAGGGACACACACACACACAGGGACACACAGAGACACACTCACACACACACAGGGACACACAGAGACACACACAGGGACACACACTCTCACACACAGGGACACACACTCTCACACACAGGGACACACACTCTCACACACAGGGACACACACACACACACTCACACACAGGGACACACAGGGACACACACACTCTCACACACAGGGACACACACACACTCTCACACACAGGGACACACACACTCTCACACACAGGGACACACACACACACACACACCCACACACAGAGACACACACTCTCACACACAGGGACACACACACACACACACAGGGACACACACACTCACACACACACTCACACACAGGGACACACACACACACACACTCACACACAGGGACACACACTCACACACAGGGACACACACACACACTCACACACAGGGACACACACACACACTCACACACAGGGACACACACACTCACACACAGGGACACACACACACACACTCACACACAGGGACACACACACACAGGGACACACACACACACAGGGACACACACACACACACTCACACACAGGGACACACACACACAGGGACACACACAGGGACACACACACACACTCACACACAGGGACACACACACACTCTCACACACAGGGACACACACACACTCTCACACACAGGGACACACACACTCTCACGCACACACTCTCACACACAGGGACACACACACACTCACACACAGGGACACACACACACACACTCACACACAGGGACACACACACACACACTCACACACAGGGACACACACACACACACACTCACACACAGGGACACACACACTCTCTCACACAGGGACACACACACACTCTCACACACAGGGACACACACACACTCTCACACACAGGGACACACACACACTCTCACACACAGGGACACACACACACACACACACTCACACACAGGGACACACACACACACACTCACACACAGGGACACACACACACACACACACTCACACACAGGGACACACACACACACTCACACACAGGGACACACACACACACTCACACACAGGGACACACACACACTCTCACACACAGGGACACACACACACTCTCACACACAGGGACACACACACACACACACACTCACACACAGGGACACACACACACACACTCACACACAGGGACACACACACTCTCACACACAGGGACACACACACACACTCTCACACACAGGGACACACACACACACTCTCACACACAGGGACACACACACACACACTCACACACAGGGACACACACACACACACACACTCACACACAGGGACACACACACTCTCTCACACAGGGACACACACACACTCTCACACACAGGGACACACACACACTCTCACACACAGGGACACACACACACTCTCACACACAGGGACACACACACACACACACTCACACACAGGGACACACACACACACACTCACACACAGGGACACACACACTCTCACACACAGGGACACACACACTCTCACACACAGGGACACACACTCTCACACACAGGGACACACACACACACTCTCACACACAGGGACACACACACACTCTCACACACAGGGACACACACACACTCTCACACACAGGGACACACACACACTCTCACACACAGGGACACACACACACTCTCACACACAGGGACACACACACTCTCACACACAGGGACACACACACTCTCACACACAGGGACACAAACACTCTCACACACAGAGACACACACTCTCACACACAGGGACACACACTCTCACACACAGGGACACACACACACTCTCACACACAGGGACACACACTCTCACACACAGGGACACACACACACTCTCACACACAGGGACACACACACTCACACACAGAGACACACACTCTCACACACAGGGACACACACACACTCTCACACACAGGGACACACACACTCACACACAGAGACACACACTCTCACACACAGGGACACACACACTCTCACACACAGGGACACACACTCTCACACACAGGGACACGCACACTCACACACAGGGACACACACTCTCACACACAGGGACACACACACACACTCTCACACACAGGGACACACACACTCACACACAGAGACACACACTCTCACACACAGGGACACACACACACACTCTCACACACAGAGACACACACACTCACACACAGAGACACACACACTCACACACAGAGACACACACACTCACACACACAGGGACACACACACTCACACACAGAGACACACACTCTTCACACACATCAGAGATTCTGTGGGTAATTGTCAGTGTGTTATGACTTCACCTTCACATCATGAGAAGAGTTAAACGTGTTCGTCAAGACTTTACTTATTAAATCCCATCGACTCTGAACAGTCTAGAAATATTCAAACACACAATAATATATTAATGATTAAACTGATCACTTTCCTTGAATCAAATCAACCTCTGACTCCAGTGTGTGTGTGTGTGTTTGTCTAACCGTACTGTCTCCAGGAAACAGGTTGTGCGGTGAGCAGGGCATCTTGACGTGCGTATCACTCCAGCAGTCACACACTTTATCTGGAAACGGCACTGGAACTTTCCCCGGACACAACTGATCACTCTGTTAAACAACAAATCAAATTCTAAGAAACCAATACTTCAGTTATTCATTATTATTTTGATCATGTCTGTGTGTGTGTGTGTGTGTGTGTGTCTCACTCTGATCATGTCTGTGTGTGTGTGTCTCACTCTGATCATGTCTGTGTGTGTGTGTCTCACTCTGATCATGTCTGTGTGTGTGTGTCTCACTCTGATCATGTCTGTGTGTGTGTGTCTCACTCTGATCATGTCTGTGTCTGTGTGTCTCACTCTGATCATGTCTGTGTCTGTGTGTCTCACTCTGATCATGTCTGTGTCTGTGTGTCTCACTCTGATCATGTCTGTGTCTGTGTGTCTCACTCTGATCATGTCTGTGTCTGTGTGTCTCACTCTGATCATGTCTGTGTCTGTGTGTCTCACTCTGATCATGTCTGTGTCTGTGTGTCTCACTCTGATCATGTCTGTGTCTGTGTGTCTCACTCTGATCATGTCTGTGTGTATGTGTCTCACTCTGATCATGTCTGTGTGTATGTGTCTCACTCTGAACATGTCTGTGTGTCTCACTCTGATCATGTCTGTGTCTCACTCTGATCATGTCTGTGTCTCACTCTGATCATGTCTGTGTGTGTGTGTCTCACTCTGATCATGTCTGTGTGTGTGTGTCTCACTCTGATCATGTCTGTGTGTGTGTGTCTCACTCTGATCATGTGTGTGTGTGTGTGTGTCTCACTCTGATCATGACTGTGTGTCTCACTCTGATCATGACTGTGTGTGTGTGTCTCACTCTGATCATGACTGTGTGTCTCACTCTGATCATGTCTGTGTCTCACTCTGATCATGACTGTGTGTCTCACTCTGATCATGACTGTGTGTGTGTGTGTCTCACTCTGATCATGTCTGTGTGTGTCTCTCTGATCAGGTCTGTGTATGTGTTTCACTCTGATCATGACTGTGTGTGTGTGTCTCACTCTGATCATGTCTGTGTGTGTCTCTCTGATCATGTCTGTGTGTGTGTGTCTCACTCTGATCATGTCTGTGTGTCTCACTCTGATCATGTCTGTGTGTGTGTGTCTCACTCTGATCATGTCTGTGTGTGTGTGTCTCACTCTGATCATGACTGTGTGTGTGTGTCTCACTCTGATCATGAGACACACACACACAGTCATGATCAGAGTGAGACACACACACACAGACATGATCAGAGTGAGACACACACACACAGACATGATCAGAGTGAGACACACAGACATGATCAGAGTGAGACATCATGACTGTGTGTGTGTGTGTCTCACTCTGATCATGTCTGTGTGTGTGTGTGTGTGTCTCACTCTGATCATGTCTGTGTGTGTGTGTCTCACTCTGATCATGTCTGTGTGTGTGTGTCTCACTCTGATCATGACTGTGTGTATGTGTCTCACTCTGATCATGTCTGTGTGTGTGTGTCTCACTCTGATCATGACTGTGTGTCTCACTCTGATCATGACTGTGTGTCTCACTCTGATCATGACTGTGTGTCTCACTCTGATCATGTCTGTGTCTCACTCTGATCATGACTGTGTGTCTCACTCTGATCATGACTGTGTGTGTGTGTCTCTCTGATCATGTCTGTGTATGTGTTTCACTCTGATCATGACTGTGTGTGTGTGTCTCACTCTGATCATGTCTGTGTGTGTCT
This sequence comes from Myxocyprinus asiaticus, assembly GCF_019703515.2. Taxonomy (NCBI): domain Eukaryota; kingdom Metazoa; phylum Chordata; class Actinopteri; order Cypriniformes; family Catostomidae; genus Myxocyprinus; species Myxocyprinus asiaticus. The sequence goes on from NC_059379.1 coordinate 189,619, forward strand.
CTCTGATCATGTCTGTGTGTGTCTCACTCTGATCATGTCTGTGTGTGTGTCTCACTCTGATCATGACTGTGTGTGTGTGTCTCACTCTGATCATGTCTGTGTGTGTCTCTCTGATCATGTCTGTGTGTATGTGTCTCACTCTGATCATGTCTGTGTGTGTGTGTCTCACTCCGATCATGTCTGTGTGTGTGTGTCTCACTCTGATCATGTCTGTGTGTGTGTGTCTCACTCTGATCATGTCTGTGTGTCTCACTCTGATCATGTCTGTGTATGTGTCTGTGTGTCTCACTCTGATCATGTCTGTGTGTGTGTCTCACTCTGATCATGACTGTGTGTCTCACTCTGATCATGTCTGTGTATGTGTCTGTGTGTCTCACTCTGATCATGTCTGTGTGTGTGTGTCTCACTCTGATCATGTCTGTGTGTGTATGTGTCTCACTCTGATCATGACTGTGTGTGTGTGTCTCACTCTGATCATGTCTGTGTCTCACTCTGATCATGACTGTGTGTCTCACTCTGATCATGACTGTGTGTCTCACTCTGATCATGACTGTGTGTCTCACTCTGATCATGACTGTGTGTCTCACTCTGATCATGTCTGTGTGTCTCACTCTGATCATGTCTGTGTGTGTGTCTCACTCTGATCATGTCTGTGTGTGTGTGTCTCACTCTGATCATGACTGTGTATGTGTGTCTCACTCTGATCATGACTGTGTGTGTGTGTGTGTGTGTCTCACTCTGATCATGTCTGTGTGTGTGTGTGTCTCACTCTGATCATGTCTGTGTGTGTGTGTCTCACTCTGATCATGTCTGTGTGTGTGTGTCTCACTCTGATCATGTCTGTGTGTGTGTGTCTCACTCTGATCATGTCTGTGTGTGTGTGTCTCACTCTGATCATGTCTGTGTGTGTGTGTCTCACTCTGATCATGACTGTGTGTGTGTGTGTGTGTCTCACTCTGATCATGTCTGTGTGTGTGTGTGTCTCACTCTGATCATGTCTGTGTGTGTATCTCACTCTGATCATGTCTGTGTGTGTGTGTCTCACTCTGATCATGTCTGTGTGTGTGTGTCTCACTCTGATCATGTCTGTGTGTGTGTGTCTCACTCTGATCATGTCTGTGTGTGTGTGTCTCACTCTGATCATGTCTGTGTGTATGTGTCTCACTCTGATCATGTCTGTGTGTGTATCTCACTCTGATCATGACTGTGTGTGTGTGTGTCTCACTCTGATCATGTCTGTGTGTGTGTGTGTCTCACTCTGATCATGTCTGTGTGTGTGTGTGTCTCACTCTGATCATGACTGTGTGTGTGTGTGTCTCACTCTGATCATGTCTGTGTGTGTGTGTGTCTCACTCTGATCATGTCTGTGTGTGTGTGTCTCACTCTGATCATGTGTGTGTGTCTCACTCTGATCATGTCTGTGTGTGTGTGTCTCACTCTGATCATGACTGTGTGTGTGTGTCTCACTCTGATCATGTGTGTGTGTGTCTCACTCTGATCATGTCTGTGTGTGTGTGTCTCACTCTGATCATGTCTGTGTGTGTGTGTCTCACTCTGATCATGTCTGTGTGTGTGTGTGTCTCACTCTGATCATGTCTGTGTGTGTGTGTCTCACTCTGATCATGACTGTGTGTCTCACTCTGATCATGTCTGTGTGTATGTGTCTCACTCTGATCATGTCTGTGTGTGTGTGTCTCACTCTGATCATGTCTGTGTGTGTATGTGTCTCACTCTGATCATGACTGTGTGTGTGTCTCACTCTGATCATGTCTGTGTCTCACTCTGATCATGACTGTGTGTCTCACTCTGATCATGACTGTGTGTCTCACTCTGATCATGACTGTGTGTCTCACTCTGATCATGTCTGTGTGTCTCACTCTGATCATGTCTGTGTGTGTGTCTCACTCTGATCATGTCTGTGTGTGTGTGTCTCACTCTGATCATGACTGTGTGTGTGTGTCTCACTCTGATCATGACTGTGTGTATGTGTCTCACTCTGATCATGTCTGTGTGTGTGTGTCTCACTCTGATCATGTCTGTGTCTCACTCTGATCATGACTGTGTGTCTCACTCTGATCATGACTGTGTGTCTCACTCTGATCATGACTGTGTGTCTCACTCTGATCATGTCTGTGTGTGTGTGTCTCACTCTGATCATGTCTGTGTGTGTGTGTCTCACTCTGATCATGACTGTGTGTGTGTGTCTCACTCTGATCATGACTGTGTGTGTGTGTGTGTGTCTCACTCTGATCATGTCTGTGTGTGTGTGTGTCTCACTCTGATCATGTCTGTGTGTGTGTGTCTCACTCTGATCATGTCTGTGTGTGTGTGTCTCACTCTGATCATGTCTGTGTGTGTGTGTCTCACTCTGATCATGTCTGTGTGTGTGTGTCTCACTCTGATCATGTCTGTGTGTGTGTGTGTCTCACTCTGATCATGACTGTGTGTATGTGTCTCACTCTGATCATGTCTGTGTGTGTGTGTCTCACTCTGATCATGTGTGTGTGTGTGTGTGTCTCACTCTGATCATGACTGTGTGTCTCACTCTGATCATGACTGTGTGTGTGTGTCTCACTCTGATCATGACTGTGTGTGTGTGTCTCACTCTGATCATGTGTGTGTGTGTCTCACTCTGATCATGTGTGTGTGTGTGTGTGTCTCACTCTGATCATGTCTGTGTGTCTCACTCTGATCATGTGTGTGTGTGTGTGTGTCTCACTCTGATCATGTCTGTGTGTCTCACTCTGATCATGTGTGTGTGTGTGTGTGTCTCACTCTGATCATGTCTGTGTGTCTCACTCTGATCATGTCTGTGTGTATGTGTCTCACTCTGATCATGTCTGTGTGTGTGTGTCTCACTCTGATCATGTCTGTGTGTATGTCTCACTCTGATCATGTCTGTGTGTATGTGTCTCACTCTGATCATGTCTGTGTGTGTGTGTCTCTCTGATCATGTCTGTGTGTATGTGTCTCACTCTGATCATGACTGTGTGTGTGTGTCTCACTCTGATCATGTCTGTGTGTGTGTGTCTCACTCTGATCATGTCTGTGTGTGTGTGTCTCTCTGATCATGTCTGTGTATGTGTCTCACTCTGATCATGTCTGTGTATGTGTGTGTGTGTCTCACTCTGATCATGTCTCACTCTGATCATGTCTGTGTATGTGTGTGTGTGTCTCACTCTGATCATGTCTCACTCTGATCATGTCTGTGTATGTGTCTCACTCTGATCATGTCTGTGTATGTGTGTCTCACTCTGATCATGTCTGTGTGTGTGTGTCTCACTCTGATCATGTCTGTTTGTGTGTGTCTCACTCTGATCATGTCTGTTTATGTGTGTGTGTCTCACTCTGATCATGTCTGTGTATGTGTGTGTGTGTCTCACTCTGATCATGTCTGTGTATGTGTGTGTGTGTCTTACTCTGATCATGTCTGTGTATGTGTGTGTGTCTCACTCTGATCATGTCTGTGTATGTGTGTGTGTGTCTCACTCTGATCATGTCTGTGTGTGTGTGTCTCACTCTGATCATGTCTGTTTGTGTGTCTCACTCTGATCATGTCTGTGTGTGTGTGTCTCACTCTGATCATGTCTGTTTATGTGTGTCTCACTCTGATCATGTCTGTTTATGTGTGTGTGTCTCACTCTGATCATGTCTGTGTATGCGTGTGTGTCTCACGCTGATCATGACTGTGTGGGTGTCGTTGGGTTTCAGTGGCGGTAACGGGCCGCTGCAGTCTGGTGTCCTCTTCAGGTCACTGAGAGCGACACCCAGCCATGTGACATCACTGCTGACCACTCTCCCATCAGCCAATCCTGGAGCGGATACCCTGTAATGACATCATCACCGATGAGCACAATACTAAAGCGGAGAATCTCTTAAGGCTCTGAGTGACATTAAAGATGCTGTAAATGATTTCAGACCTTTTATTAACTCTAAAAGCTAAACTTCATGAAAGTAATCATGCCCACCACTCAAAGCACACACACTGTCTCCAAAACCACGCCTTCCAAAGACAAAACAGCCAAACGAATGGCACAATGACTGAAAGACAGACAGTTACTGATAGGCTTAAAAAGGTGCCAACGGCTCCCCAGATGTTTTTAACACTTATTTCATATTTCTACATTTTATGTGTGAAATTTAAAACTTACAGCAGCTTTAACTCACAATTACAGCAGGAAGTCTCTTAAACTCACAGTGTATATTTCCTAAAACCTCTGAGGTATAACTCGTTCCTCGCGGAGAGTCGCACCTTCATCATCCTATAGAGTTCTGTCACGTTCTACAACAACAACATCAGCAGCACATTCACTGTACAGCTCAAACTAGAGTTCATCTAGAGTCACTAAACAACATCAGATTAAACAGCGATACTAACCGCAGCAGCTCGCAGGAGAGCAAACCAACAGCAGATGATAAATACAGCGACAGAGAGATGAAGGAGCCAGACGCCTGAACTCTCTTTATTCACATCCATTCAAACTCTCAAATAAATTTCCACTCGTGCACACGGCTGAGCTTTCAATGAAACGAAAGTGATTCCTAAAGCAGAAGACTCTTTCACTTTCTGTATCAGAGCAGAAATATGAAGATCTAACCACATTCTGTCCATATTATATAAACACTGCTGAAGTGACAGAAGTGATGGCACTATCATCAATGTTTTACATTTATTTACTTTATATACAGTACTGTGCTTATACACATAAAAGTCTTATGCACATTTAGGGTTAGGGTTAAATAGGGTTATTTATATCTTCAGCTTTGGTGTGTCAATAGGAAATATAAATGTTAAACTCCCAAACATTACTTTTGCAAATAGAAAAGATTACAATAGAAGAACAGGGAGCCCTGCAACAGATGTCATGGCCCCCACAGAGCCCCCACTGAACATCGTATCAGTCTGAGATTACATAAAGAGACAGAAGCAACTGAGAATAAATAGATAGAAGAACAGGGAGCCCTGCAACAGATGTCATGGCCCCCACAGACCCCCCACTGAACATCGAGTCAGTCTGAGATTACATAAAGAGACAGAAGCAATTGAGACTAAATAGATAGAAGAACAGGGAGCCCTGCAACAGATGTCATGGCCCCCACAGATCCCCCACTGAACATCGAGTCAGTCTGAGATTACATAAAGAGACAGAAGCAATCGAGACAGCTGAAATAGATAGAAGAACAGGGAGCCCTGCAACAGATGTCATGGCCCCCACAGACCCCCCACTGAACATCGAGTCAGTCTGAGATTACATAAAGAGACAGAAGCAATCGAGACAGCTGAAATAGATAGAAGAACAGGGAGCCCTGCAACAGATGTCATGGCCCCCACAGACCCCCCACTGAACATCGAGTCAGTCTGAGATTACATAAAGAGACAGAAGCAATCGAGACAGCTGAAATAGATAGAAGAACAGGGAGCCCTGCAACAGATGTCATGACCCCCACAGACCCCCCACTGAACATCGAGTCAGTCTGAGATTACATAAAGAGACAGAAGCAATTGAGACTAAATAGATAGAAGAACAGGGAGCCCTGCAACAGATGTCATGGCCCCCACAGATCCCCCACTGAACATCGAGTCAGTCTGAGATTACATAAAGAGACAGAAGCAATCGAGACAGCTGAAATAGATAGAAGAACAGGGAGCCCTGCAACAGATGTCATGGCCCCCACAGACCCCCCACTGAACATCGAGTCAGTCTGAGATTACATAAAGAGACAGAAGCAATCGAGACAGCTGAAATAGATAGAAGAACAGGGAGCCCTGCAACAGATGTCATGGCCCCCACAGAGTCCCCCACTGAACATCGTGTCAGTCTGAGATTACATAAAGAGACAGAAGCAATTGAGACAGCTGAAATAGATAGAAGAACTGTGGTGAATTCTCCAAGAAGCTTGAACATCCTATCTGCCAACAACCAAGAAAAACTGTGTCCAGGTGTATCTAGGAGAATTGGGGCTGTTTTAAAGGCAAAGGTGGTCACACCAAATATTGATTTAGCTTTTTTATGTTTGCTGGACTTTGTATGACATTAAGTGATAAATGAAAACTATTTATGACATTATTTATGAAGACATCCTCACTATGCAACATTTTTCACAAGTGCCTAAACTTTTGCACAGTACTGTATATTTTGGGTCATTTGTACAATGCGGTGACATTTGTGCTCTGAAACCCACTTTTATAAGTATCTTTATGTTTCATCATAAAAAGAGACATGTTAACGATTTCATAAATTATACCAGTCAAACTAACTGACTTCATAAATTCAGATGTCCATCTGGTTAAATGTGCAGGTCAGGCTCGACCTTCAGTAGCACTACATGATCTGCATGATATTAAACAAATATACATACTGTATATTGATTTTATTTCTGTTAACATAAATATCAGGTGCATGACTGCACACAATTTTAATAATTCCTGCAAGTTCCACGTTCATAGCGCAGGAAATTTCCACACTTTTATTCACTTTACAGTGCAGCTGCAATTATTAAACCAACAGATATAGATGAACAAATCAATAAACTTATATTTGTATCAAACTGAAACTCCAAAAGATGCATGAGTAAATCTGCTCGCTTTCTCTCGTGCAGCTGTCAGCAGCGTGTTGAGCGCTTATTGAGTTTAGTGTGAGCGTGTGCAGTGAGAGAGCGTTCTGTCCCATAGTTACTGAACTTAAGGTGTTACAGACGTATAAACCTTTCTAAACCTGTTCATTTCACATGCAAATGCTGTTATACTGTGTCTCCGTTAGTGAGTGACACGATAAAACCATCGCTGCTGTTACTAATGAACAAAGCTGTTAACATTGCGTGATGCTGGCGCGATCTATAGTTCTGACTTTCATATCTTGGCATTCCATCATCAGTCATAATGCAGCACATTTGATATGAAAGGCAGAAATAGCAAAAATGCTTTGTGTACCAGCTGCATGATGAAGAAAGACACTTAAACACCTGTTACATCTCTCATCTCCATCTCTCCATCCAGGGTCAGAGATTAACAGGGGCTCTGGGCAAAAAATGCCCCCACAAAGAGTTCTTGTTGTTTTATTAATAACATCTGCTAGCCTATAAGCCTACTTCCACATACACACATCGCGATCTTCATTGGCTGAACATTATTTGTTTCGTGTTGTTCATTGTGCAGATGTTGACGAGTCAGTGCGGATACTCGTGCCATAAACGCGCACAGACGGGCACTCCACATCAGTTTGGTGTCGTGCTCACGTGCTAAATTACGTGACCGTTCGGTCCTTTCGTTCAAAATATACTGTCCTAGTAAGTAACACTATCACTCCCTGTGCTACATCATACATCCCTGCCCATCGCTTCATCTCACTTATGCATCTGTCTGAAAAGCTTCCTCACCTGCTAGAAGCCAAAAGTGCGGGACGGATGGATATTATATATGTTAATCAGGTCTGAGAGAACACAAAATACAATGTAGTTAATAATAATATTAACAAAATTATATCTAGATAAATAGTTTAGTGTGAAATAAAACATTATTAATGATACAATAATCACTTTACATTAACCACTTTTAGTGTATGAATAAAATCTCACACTAATGTTCATTGTGAAATGATTATTTGCACATTGTTTTATTCAATTGGCATGAAGGAGTGGCCAAAAATATTTTAAGCTCCTCCTTCCAAATCTGGAGAAATGCCGTCATCTGTGTCGGTGCATTAGTTTTGTTGGCTGTTAATTTAATAGCCAAAATGTTTGGAAATATATGAATGAGAAAACTAAGTTTTGTTTCCATCAAGTCCATCCAGATCCATCTGACCTATACAGGAAATGAGAAAAGTAGCCCCCCCGTGAGATTTAGGAGAGTTTGTTGTAAAATTTCGGACATTTTAGTGTTACG